>NC_137054.1:55205336-55242836 GCF_032717465.1 Coenobita brevimanus
AGTGTCCATCCGGTAGGAAAATGCGGATGACTTTGCCTTGTCCAGTATTTCTGGCCACTTTCCCGGATGTCATGTGTCGGTTTAAGCAGACATTGTAGATTCTGGACTTCCATATCTATTGATGAGGCACGTGTTTGCAATAGACAGTTCAACATGTCTATCGGATTTAGCAGGGGAAGACAAATCTCGGACAACAGCACACATTTGAAGGACGTCAAGTACTCTAATACACCAGTCAGTAGTGTAGGACTCAGCTGGCAGAGTCATGTCCTTGAGAGCGCTGACAGCTTTGATGATCCTCGGTCAGTTTTCAGCAATAGGAAGCACAAAAACCAGCCATACAGACCATCGAGTGTGGACACTGAGTGAACGTCGGACGAAATTCTTCATTGGCTCCCATCGCTGTGAAGTGCGACTGAAAAAGTTATACAGCTGCTGACCAATGCCTAAGAATGCTGAATCTGGACAAGATTCTGCTTCCTGACAGGCATATGGTGAAAGTTTCGCCAACGGATTTTTTCACTGAATGTGAATTTGAACACCACTGTACAGTCGTCAGCATTATTTCGCTGCAAGTCTACTCGTGTGATGTGAGTCCTTTTGTCTGGCAACAGTGTAAGTGGACTAGTTGCCACATAGTCTTTTATACACTTTAAAGACGTGTTCTTAAGAAGTGGTACTAAAGACATGCCTGAAGTACAATATTCTGTATACCGTATCCAATTCGTATTAAAAAAGTTCGAGAGTTGACAGACGAATGTTATGGAATGATGTATGAGCGTAATATTCTGGTACTCCTCACTATAACTGTGTCTAAGCTCCCTTCCCCTCTCTCCCCCTTACTCCTCCTGATGTCTCACTCACCCCTCCCCATCCCTCCTACACTCACGTTCATGCCTCTCCACTTTCTCCTTTCCCCACGCTCTCTACCTTTATGTATTTATCCACGGCACTAACTCGATTGACGGATTGCAATTCTCTCTTGACTGTTTACTAAACCCAGTCTGCCCTATTCCTAACTGCTTCCAGTACTACCAACTATATCCAAGGTTTATTATCAATATTCCTTCCTGTTCGAGTCCCATTCTCACCCTTCTCGTCTCCTTTCCTCTCCTTTTATTCAAGTTGTCTTTCTTTTCTCCGCCCTTTGTCACTACCAACAGCCGCGACATAAAGGGACATTGAGGTCTCGTTCTTGTTATGCGTTCCTTACTGGTGTTTGTTTGAGTGAGCCTGACAGTCGGTGGCTATTATTTCAGTAGGCGGAATTAAACAAACATTTATTCTCTTTCCTCCTGCTTCTCTCCCTCTCTCTTTCCTAAGAAAATGTTCTCATTCTCCTCATTTTGTTTATTGATTCATGAAGCAGGATCAGAACCAATAATGTTTCAAACTACTGCATCATGTTTGGAGTAAAGAGTGGGAGAAATAGACTGTGGCATGGCAAGAAACTCTCGAATGTAGAGGAGCAAAAAGGTTACAGGCATAGGCAAGAAATAGAGAAGGGTGCGGTTCATTACGTAGATTAGCGCCTCGGATAATAAGGTAGACAGACTGGGTAAAGAGATTAATGGAGATGAAGGAGAGCGGGAGGGGGAAGGAGGAGGGGAGGGTGAGGAGTGACATGGGATGGGTAGCCTACGAGGGAGAGAGAAGTTTCATCATTACACAATATTCTTCTGTCTTTTGCACATGTTTATGTTAATCAGATATAAAGAATATTGCGTTCTGGGTGATTTATCGTACTAATTCTTACAAACACGTCTTTAAGGCGTAAATTAACCTATGTGACAACTAGTTCCCATACACTGTTGCCAGACAAAACGACCCACATCGCACGAGCAGGCTTGCAGCGAATTTGTGCTGACGACTGTACATACCACCCATGTTACTGCCGTTGTCGTGCCCCTGGCCTCGGCAAGCACTGAAAGGTATTCCATGTTTCGATAGGGCGTCCGGGATTGATGCTGATATAGCTACTCTAGTTTTCTGATTGCATTCACTGAACTGTAGAAACCGTTCCTTGATCTATATTCGCTGTTTTCCAGTAAAACCATTCGCAAAATTATAATAAATTGTTCCGTGTGGCTACTATCAGGTGTAGCATCAACAATGATCGAGTAGGACTTGAAGACTTTGTGCTCCTGAAGGATTTTGTCAGTCACTTGCTTGGCACAGATAGGCCTACCTATGAACTCGTTCTTTATATCCTCCGGCCCCTTCAGTATAACAAAAATACAGTAATACACAACTGCGTATTATGAATGTTATACATTGACTTGGTTTAATGTGATTAGATATAACTCCTCCTACTTCCTTTTATATATTTTCTTGAGGAATCCACTGTGTCATTATACAGCGAACTTTGCTATGTTATATTTTCCTCTCTTTTAACACCATCTTGGAGCCCCCCCCCCTCCCCTTCTGTCGGAGCCCCGGGAATTGTTCCCCCCCCCCCCCCGCCTCTTCGGCCCTGCTTGGTAAATATGTGTGCAAGAGTTTTATACCCTGTAAAGCAGATTGCAGTGCTAATGATAGCAGTGACTAAAGCAATCATTCGTCATACTACTAGCCTACCACCCGACGTAACCTAACCTGACCAATATAACATAGTTTACCAATCTAGACTACTGCTGGTCTGACCTAACCAAATCAAATTTTGACCTAGCACAAAGCCTCTAGACCTGACTAACACAGACTGCCACTGGACCTAACTAACACAGACTGCCACTGGACCTAACCAACACAGACTGCCGCTGGACCTAACTAACACAGACTGTCACTGGACCTAACTAACACAGACTGCCACTGGACCTAACTAACACAGACTGCCGCTGGACCTAACTAACACAGACTGCCACTGGACCTAACTAACACAGACTGCCGCTGGACCTAACTAACACAGACTGCCACTGGACCTAACTAACACAGACTGCCATTGGACCTAACTAACACAGACTGCCACTGGACCTAACTAACACAGACTGCCATTGGACCTAACTAACACAGACTGCCACTGGACCTAACTAACACAGACTGCCACTGGACCTAACTAACACAGACTGCCATTGGACCTAACTAACACAGACTACCACTGGACCTAACTAACACAGACTACCACTGGACCTAACTAACACAGACTGCCATTGGACCTACCTAACACAGACTACCACTGGACCTAACTAACACAGACTACCACTGGACCTAACTAACACAGACTGCCACTGGATCTAACTAACACAGACTGCCACTGGACCTAACCAACACAGACTGCCACTAGATGTAACTAACACAGACTACCACTGGACCTAACCAACACAGACTGCCATTGGACCTAACTAACACAGACTGCCATTGGACCTAACTAACACAGACTGCCACTGGACCTAACACAAGCTTCCACTAGACCTAACTGTAGTAAATCCTGACCTGACTCTGCTGATGTAGCTTTGGCTGCGAACAATAGTCAGGGGAACCTATACAGCCTGAAGTAATGGTAAATGAACCTTAAATTGGCCACTGGGCACACAGTGTTTATACAGCAGTGTGACCCAGTGATCATACAGTACTGTGGCAAAAAATCAAATCAGATTAAGCTGTTGAAAAGATAATTAGTACTACATTATCCGCTA
This sequence comes from Coenobita brevimanus, assembly GCF_032717465.1. Lineage (NCBI taxonomy): Eukaryota > Metazoa > Arthropoda > Malacostraca > Decapoda > Coenobitidae > Coenobita > Coenobita brevimanus. The sequence continues at coordinate 55,208,969 of NC_137054.1, forward strand.
GACTGATATTTGATATTCCTTAAGTCCGGGTTTTCTTCCAAATTTATACTGGATTTTAGTGTGCTGTCTATACGTCACTGAAACAAAGTACAGTACTTATCATTTGTTAATACAGTATATTCACCGACTTAAGCTTTGGAAGTCACAACAAAAAGATGGCTGCATAAATAAACGTTACTTCTGCCAAGAATGATGCATTAAATCGAAAAGTAAATATCAAGACAAAGTTTGCAACCAAACCCGACACATTCCAGACACCCTAGTTTTGTATACTTTTTTTAAGGCTAGCCTTAACTTTACCTAATATTACACCACTACAGTAAGAGAAGGTTGATATATGAATGCATTCATCGTGGTTTCGCACTTACAGCCAGACTGCCTTCCAGCAGAAATAACAGATGAAAATGTAAAAGTCGCAGGATCGGATGTTTGTTTAGAACCAGCAGATCGTTGCCATGGTAACGCGACGTCATCACCGGCGCTCTATTCCACATTGCGATATATGTCTGTTGTGTAGGTGTTGTAAGCATCGCATTGTGCCCAAGGCAGAAGATTCCGATATGGACAGTGTCACCACTCCATGCTAGTCATGAAGCCACTCATAACATTTCGCATAAATGGTTCTGTGTTACATTATACTCCTGACTTAAAGTAATCCATACAAAGCAAGAATGGAAGGAATACTCATATTCCCCTGATTAAAGCCATCTTCAAGTGTGATAAGCACTGACCCAAGGATTATAGCAATGCACTAAAACTCCTCTGGAATGGAAGTTACAAGAAAAGCAAGTCCATTATCCCCAGAGCCCGTAGTAATAATAATCCGTTCTTATTTGCATCATAGGTTTCTTGTTACTCCAACTTAAGGATAATATATTTATTTCAGTTTCATTTTTGCGATGATAAAGGACAAGCCACAGATGGCATGACCATGTAATGCAAGGCAAAAACAGAAATACACAAGTTAACGTTGATGTACATAATGTTCTCTGAGAAGATAAGTATTTGCACATATACGGTAGATATCAGATTTGCTTTGTGTGTTGCTACTTTTTCATGATTATTGTTACATGCATTAATGGAAGTATATTGCAAATAATAAGACGCTGTATGTTGCATGTATGTACTTAGAGTAAGCTTATAATAGGGCGGATTGTGAGGGATTGTGGAGTGTGTTAGGCATATATATATATATATATATATATATATATATATATATATATATATATATATATATATATATATATATATATATATATATATATATATACTGGAGAGAGAGAGAGAGAGAGAGAGAGAGAGAGAGAGAGAGAGAAGTAATTTTACTGCATTCAAAAGTTACAGTAATACCATTCTTTGTTGTTACTTGACACACATCTTTAGCCTATAGTGTTCGTGCTGTATGCTTAGTTCCATAAAATTTGTCATTAGATTATAGGAGGGAAACGTTTAATATATCGCTAAAGATGGATGTTTTGTTGGTTTAATTTCAGGTGAATTGGTCTGGAGTGACCGCACTTCATCGGGAATGATATATCCGACCTGTTGCAGTGGTGAACATCAAGATAATTCTAGTGTTATCTCTGACGCCGCGCATCACTACGTTTTGTATGATAATGAGCTTCTCAACAATTACAGTACGTCTATACCAAGAACATTATTTATACACTTTACATAACAAATATGCTGTATTGATGTAAATGTAGCAGTTTGCTTTGTAACAAATTGCTTTGTAAATGTAGTTGCAGCAGACTGTTTAGTGCAGGACTGCCACTGTTACGGAGTTTACTTCCTATAGTTTGCAAATTAACGTACGTGTTGAGGTTTTTAAAGTCATGTTCTCCTGTAACAGGTCAGGTCTACATACACCGTAGTATGAATGATCTGTACTCTGTCTGTGAATTACTATGAGTATATGCAGTTTGGTGTTAAATGTTTTGTTGTCACTTGCAGTTTTCAGTAAAGAGAATGTTTCCTGTTGAGTCTTTGAGTTTTCCGTCACACTGTATTGCAACAATAGTCCAAACGACTTGAAAGTGAATTTGAAATAAGCTCTGTCTCTGGCAAAATGAGCTTCCAACTACTCTTCGCCTAGTTATTTTTTTTTTGGTTAGCAGGAAACTAAATAACACATTACTCTTCCCTTGGCAGTTTCTGCAGCCAACAACTTAACAGCAGTGTGGTATGGTATGGTATGATGATATATGAATGCTTATAGTTTAGGGCCATGTCATGGTAAAAGCGGGAAATCGTGTTATTCTGCCCTACATTATTATTTCCATTATTTTGTGCATACCACACAACCAGCATTTCATGTACCAGCTAGCACCGGTATTGTGCAGCCAGGTATGTAGTAAACCCCACAGTAGACAACTTCTGTGGGCAATGGTTTGTATTTATACATCTTTTTCTTTCCTTTAATCACTCCTCTAATTTTTACTGCACCTGAACAGTACAAAAGGCTGTGATTATTCATTCATCGAATGTTTACATCTGAACAATATGAGTCTCTCCAAATTCGTGGGGAATTCGGGGAAACGATACTCGAATTTGGGGAGGCAATGCACATGATTATGTGCAACACGCATTTTAGGAAGAAAGTAGGTTAATTACATATGTAGATTGACTATTTCCTGGTCAGCGGGGCTGATAAGAAGTTGGTGAGGGATGTCAAAGTTACAGGGAGCGAAGTGTGTGTGCAGCAACACAGATTATTGACATGTGACATGGTGCTTAAGGAGCGGGTGGTGAAGAAGACGACCTGTGCATCTAGGAGGAAAATATGGGGGGTGAAAAATCAGGCAGTGAGGGATGTCTTCTATAGCTAGATGAGTAGAGGTATGCCTGAACAGGGAGGTGTTAGCGAAGTGTTAATGAACAGTACAGAAATCTCAAGAACAATCTCCTGAGAGTTACTGATTCAGTGTGTGGATGGACAAGAGGCCCTCCAAGACATACGATAACATGGTGGTGGAATGTGGCTGTATAAGCCGCAGTTAATTAGAAAAGGCTTTTTTGCGAATGGAAAAGGAGCGGTAACAGAGAGCAATACTTGGCTGCCAAGCGTAGGCCTAGAAAGGAGGTATACAGGGCAAAATCTGAGTCTCAGAGACTTCTATTGTATAACCTAAGTAGTACTGAAAGGAAGAATAGATATTTAAGGTGGTAAATCAAATGAGGAGGGAAAAGAGGGATATCCTAGGTGAGCGGTGTGTGAAGAATGATGAGGGAAAGGTAATGGTGACAGTGAGGATAATGATGCCTGGAGAAGCATAACTGGTTACTGAATGAGGAATTTGACTAGAGCAGAGAAGGTTTGTCAGCGGTTCCAGTGTTTGGCCCTTGGCCTTTGACGCTGCTACTGCGTCAGGTGTGTCTGGGTTGACTGCTGAAATGCTGAAAGCCTCATGAGATACAGGAGTGGGTTTACTTACTGTTTTGATAAATACGATTATATATTAGGGTGCTGTCCCAGATGATTGGCTGAAGAGTGTGACTGTAAATGTCAACACGGGGAAGGGTGATACCCTGGAAAGAGGAAGAGGCATAAAATTTTTGGACTCCTAGAAGAAGTTATGATTAGGAAAAGAGTGAATGTTGATGAGATTAAGCTTAGGTTTATGCAAGGCATGGGGACCATTGATGCCATATTCAGTGTCCTCAGCTTCAGGAAAATTATATGAGAAAGAAAAGGGATTTGTACTTTATTTCTGTTGATTTGAAGAAGGCTTTTGACAGAGTCCCTAGGGAGGTGGTGAAGTGGGCAAGGAGAAAGTTTGGGATCAAGGAATGGCTTGTTTGAGTGGTTATGGCTGTGTGTGGGTGCTTGCACTCTGGTGACGGTGAATGGAGATTTGAATGATGAGTTTTCGTGAATGTTGGCATGCATCAAGGGTCAGTCTTGAACCCCGAATTGTTTGTCATGGTGTTTGAAATACTCTCTTGTGACTTCAAAATGGACTTCCTTGGGAGATGTTATATGCTGATGACTTGGCATTGACTGCAGAGAATGAAAGGGAGGGGGAGGAAATATTTAGGTAGTGGAGGGACGGAATTGGGCGCAAGGGTTTCAGTGTACAGTAAACGTGGACCAAAAAAATAATGATAATAATAAAAAAAGAAGTCAAAGTTGGTGGAGAATGGCCATGTGCGGATTGCCAGAAAGGTACGGGAAGTAACTCCATCTTGTGCACAAGTGAATGCATAAGAGATGTAGTGGTATTAGAGATAGACTGCGAGATAACGATAATTTCGTGTGCTGTGTGTCAGGGAGAGCAATTATAGATTTGTCAGGAGTGAAAGGATTGATCTTGGTGGTTTGTTATTTGGGGGACATGTTACCGGGCATGTGCTGGAGGTGGAGCTAGCTCCATGGCTAGGGTAAGGAGTGGTTGGAGAAAGTTCAGGGAGTTGTTGCCTCTCCTGACAGTGAGATGGCTCTCCCTCCGTGCTAAGGGATATTTGTACACGATGTCTGTTAGGAGTGTAATGCTAGATGGTAGTGAGCCCTGGGCAGTAAAGGAAGAGGATATTCGTAGGCTCAGACAAACAGAACTATGATTACATGGAAGTGTAGTGCGTCCTTGAATGTGAGGCCTGATATGGGGGAGCTACGAAGTATTGGACTGAAGTGTATTAACCCGCGCCGTCCCGGGGACGTACTTCCACGTCCTCACGTTTTGTCACAGCTAATCCCGGGGACGTACTTCAACGTCCTGCAATTGCAAGGTTCATAATTTCCACAATTTTCAAAATTCGCGGGAGATTTTCGTTTCACCCAGGTACCCAAGCCTCCCCTACCTGCCGCCAAGTGGGCAGCGTCCTAGACCCCGCGTGACCCGCGCTCACCCTTGTCTCGGTCACTCACCTGCCAGCAGTGACCCAGGTCAGACATGGCGCGGAAAGGTCTCTCAGATGAGGAAATCGCATCCGTCCTGGAAGCCTTCACTGGAGACAGTGATTCTCCACTCGATGATGATGTGGTGGATCGCGATTATGTCCAGCCAGAGGAAGAAATAAGTAGCAGTGATGAGGAGGTCCCTTCGCCCCGAAAAACGCGGTATGTGACATACCGTAAGGCAAGGGAAGGCCAGCCTGCTCCCCAACCATGTGCACAGCTATCTCTCCATCACGATTCTGATCAGGACGAGGATGAGGACGATGAGGATGACGGAGGCCTAGGACGTGATATCGCCGCGTGGTTGGGAAAGGAGAAAATATCACCACGTGGATCAGAAGGTGGGGCGAGATGACACCTAAGGTATAGTCAAAGTACTTTGTCTGGGGAAGTGGCAAGTGGTGTGGTGGGATTGCTGGGAGAAAGGGAAAGTGTTGTGGCGGCAGCGCAGGGTGAAAGTGAGAGTGGTGTGGGGGTAGTGCGGGGTGAAGGGGCCAGTGGTGTGAGGGAGGCAGCACGAGCACGTGGTGCTCGTAGGCCTAGGGGAGAGGAGGTTGAGTCACTCCCCAGCACTTCTTTCGCCCCTGAATATTCCCAAACTTCCTCCCCACAGCCCCAGGATGTGGGGAAAGGAAAGAAAGGGAAGGGAAAGGGTAAAGGAAAAGGGAGAGGGAAGAGAAGTGCGAGTGATGAGAGACGCCGCTCTCCACCTCCCCAACCTCCCCCACCACCCTCACCTCCCCACCCTGACGAAGGGGACGATGGTGACGTGGCTGGAGACGTTGGTGTCACGTGGAACTGGGAGGATGGGAGTAATTTTACTCCCATCATTCACCCTTTCACTGAGGAGTGGCGGTCAGGTTGCACGGCTCCAGGTGTAAATGCTGGGTCGTCACGGTTAGATTTTTTCAACTTGTTCTTTGGTGAGGCGTTTGTTGGGCGCATAGTAGAACAAACAAATATTTTTTCACAATCCCAGCGTCTTGAAAGTGAACGCTTAGGAACCACAAGCAAGCATGCAGAACAGTATGACTATCCCGTGACTATTTCAGAGATGTTCCTATTTTTTGCCCTGGTAATCTTGATGGGTGTGGTGAGGAAAAATCAAATACCTGCCTACTGGACAACGGACCCAATCATCCTCACACCTTTCTTTGGAAAGGTGATGGGTCGTAACAGATTTCAGTTTATTCTCGGCCGCCTCCACTTTTTTTATGCAGATGATCCAGCCAATGCAAATAACACCGATAAAATGAGGAGAATTAGGCTGGTATTTGATCATTTACGGGAAATGTTCCGCTCCTCATTTTATCCCTACAGAGACCTCGTCATAGACGAGAGTCTTGTGTTGTGGAGAGGCAATATTTCCTTTAGGCAGTACATACCCAGCAAGAGACACCGTTTCGGGTTCAAGATCTTTGTTATGTGTGACTGTAAGACTGGTTATGTGCAAGACATAGTCCTGTACACGGGCGCACAGACAGATAAAATAGAAGATTGGAGTATAGGACTCTCTGGGGCCGTGGTGAAGACAATGATAGAAGAGTACCTTCATCGTGGTCATGTGTTGTACCTGGACAACTGGTACACTAGCCCTCTTCTCGCTAGGTTCCTCCACCAACACGACACCGGAGTCTGTGGTACAGTCAAGAGAAACCGTCGCCATATGGTCAAGATAGGGAGGAAACTTGACAAGAATGAGGTGGTTTTCTTCCAGGCCAATAACATCCTTGCAACCCTGTGGAACCACAACAGGGAAGTTTGCCTCCTATCAACTGTTCACAGCCCCCTGATGCACCGCACAGACTCCGTGGATCACCGTAGCGAGAGGAGGCGCAACGTATGGAAACCAGAGTCTGTACTTGCCTATAATCTGAACATGAGGCAAGTTGATCAGTCAGACTCGATGATTTCCAGTGTTGACTGTGCCAGGACCACGATGAAGTGGTACAAGAAACTCTTTTTCCACTTGCTCGACATCACGGTCCTGAACGCCCACTACCTGCACGCAATGACCACCGGAGTATCCGAGACCTTTGAGGGGTTTGTGAGGGAGCTGGCACGTGAAATAATCGCCCAGCATGCCCAGGACAGACCCCCACACCACCCCCGCGCCCCCCGTGCTGCTCAGACTCCCCTACGTCTTGCAGGCCGCCACTACCCCAGCGCAATCCCTTCCGAACCAAACTGTCGTAAACGCCAGCGTCGCTGCCATGTATGTAAGCACTCGACAGTCAGACCATCCACGCAGAGAAAAGACACAAGATACGAGTGTGTCGAGTGCAATGTTGCGTTGTGCCTTCAGCCTTGTTTCAAGGAATATCATAATTTCCTACACTACTGAAACTGTGTGGGAAGGCGAAATGACGCTCATGATAATGGTAAGGCCAGTCAGTAGGTGCTAAGTCAAATATAAAGTTGAAACGGGTGTTTTTTTTTTCAGAAAAGTAATGTATAAGATGAGAATTAGTGTAAGTGGAAAGAATTGATATCAAAACTACACCCACTGTGTAAATCTGGTCAGTAAATATGTGACAGCAAGGAAATAAAGTGGAAACGGGTGTAATGTTAGCATGAATAAAACGTATAAGTTGAACAATACTGTAAGTTGTCATAATTGATGTCACGAGTACACCCACATTCTGGTCAGTAAGTATGTGATAGGAATTATATACAGTGGAATTTGTTGTAATGTTAGTAGTAAGGTATTTTATAAGTTGATTACTAGTGTAAGATGAAACAAATGATATCGCGATAACACTCCCTGTGTAAGTACGCGCAAATATGACGCTAAGTTCCATCGTACGTTCAGAAATGATGTGATATCAATTATATCAAGTGTTTACATGTGCAATGTTAATGTAGAATTATTATATAAGTACAAAAATAGGTTGTAAGTTGAATTAGTTGTCATAGCGACTTCACCGTGTGTGTTATTATGCGCTATTATTACGCTATATATTTACGTAAGGCCTGAAATAATCTCAAAACAGTTCTATAAAGTTGAAAAGTGTATAATAATATTAGAAAAGTATTATGTAAGTAGAAAAAGCACAATACGAGTTGAAACAACAGTCACAGCGAGTTCACTCACTACGTAAGTAAGCGCTAACATTACGCTAAATGTTATCAAAAGGCCTGTGAATACGTAAAAACAGTTCAATAAAATGAAAAATGGTATAATGTTATTGTAGAAGTATTATGTAAGTAAAAAAAATTATATGTATCATGATTTTAGAATGTTAGCGATTCATCGTGACCAAGTTGGCCGATTTTGCTCGTTTCGCACGATGGTACAATGCTTATTTCTGCTCTATTTTTGTATAAAATCCAATATACTCTTTTATCACATGTTTTTATGTTTGTAATAAATTCATTTCTACTTACTTTCATTGGTTTCCCAAACTTATAATACCATAGAAAACGTTTGAGGCTCACACCGCCTAGGGAGAACAAAGGGCCAGGTGGGACCAAGGCATACCTGGTTAAGCTAATTAGGGACCCCGGGGACCACTTTCTTTGCCACCGACCATTGTTTCTGACCAAAAGCGAAAGTTTAAGCAAAAAAAAGGGTCGAAAAATGCCCGGGATTGGGGGGTACCAGTGGTCGAAAAGTGGCCGGGACGGGGTGGGTTAATGTTGTGATGACAATGGGCAGATTGTGGTGGTTTGGGAATGTGGAGGGAATGGAGGATGACAGTTGGGTGCAGAAAGTTAAAACTGTGAACGTCGAGGGTAGGGTTGCCAGAGGCCGATCAAAAAAGACCTGCAACGAGGTCATGAAGTGTGAGGGATAAGGGACTGAATAGGGACGATCCCAGAGATCAATCAGCGTGGAGAGCCGCCATTAGGTGACCACTGTCTGACTCTCTTCTTCTTCATTTCTGCAACATTCGCGGCCTTTCCTCTAACTTTCTCTCTGTTGAGCACCACCTCTCCTCTAAACCTCACCTTCATTTTCTAACTGAGACTCAGCTGTCTGAGGCAACTGACAGCAAACCCTTTTCTGTATCCTCCTACTTTCTCTATACTCATTTCAAAGCCAAAGGTGGCTGTTGTGTATATATACGCAACGACTTATCTTGCTCTCGTGTTCCTAAACTGGATTCTTCTGAATTCTCTACACTCTGGCTTCGGCTTTCCTGTCATTCTCTGACTAAATATATCTGTGCTGTTTACTTATCCCCTAATTCTACTATCAAAAATTCTTCGACTATCTTACTTCTACGATGGAACACATTCTATCCATTTCTCCTTTCTCTGAAATCTCCATTCTAGGAGATTTCAATGTTCACCACCACCTTTAGCTCTCCTCTCCTTTCACTGATCCACCTGGTGAACAAGCCTACATCTTTTCTATCCTTAATGACCTAGAGCAGCTTGTACAGCACCCTACCCGTATTCCAGACCGCCTTGGAGAGAGCTCCAACATACTTGACCTCTTCCTTACAACTAATCCTTCTGCTTACACTGTTAATCTTTTCTCTCCGTTGGGCTCCTCCGATCACAGCCTTATCACCTTAACCTGTCCTATCACTCCGGTACGGCCTGTGGACCCTCCAGGGAAACGTCGTCTGTGGCATTTTGGAGCCGCGGACTGGGAGGCCCTCAGGCAGTACTTCTTTGATTTTCCCTGGAATGAGTATTGCTTCTATGGCCGGGAGCCATCTGAGTGTGCCTTGCACATTACAGAGGTTATTCTCTCAGGCATGGAAGCATACATTCCTTTCTCATATCCTTTGACTAACGCAAGAAAGCCTTGGTTTAATCACGCTTGTTCTCATGCTGTCCACAACAAGGAGAGGGCCTACAAAAGGTACCGGAGCCAACCCACCCCTGAATCACATCATCTTTACGTTTCTGCCCGGAATCGTGCTAAGTCTGTTCTTCGCTCTGTTAAAAACAATTTCATCCGTATGAAATGCTCTCAACTCTCCAACTCGAATTCTTCCCGCTCCTTCTGGCACCTTGCCAAAAACCTTTCAAACAACTTTACCTCATCATCCTTCCCTCCTCTTTTCTACTCTGATGTTTCTGTAGCTATTTCTTCTACTGATAAAGCAGATCTCTTCGCACAGACTTTCTCCTCCAATTCCACCTTAGACGATTCCGGTGCTGTTCCTCCATCACTTCCTGCCTCTGACTTCCTCATGGCTGACATTAAAATTTCTTCAGCTGATGTATTTTCTGCCATCACTGGCCTCAATACTAACAGGGCATATGGACCTGATGGAGTCCCTCCTGTTGTTCTCAAGAACTGTGCTTCTGTGCTTACACCCTGCCTAGGCAAACTCTTTCGTCTTTGTCTGTCAACTTGTACCTTTACTTCTTGCTGGAAGTTTGCTCTCATTCAGCCAGTCCCAAAGAAGGGTGACCACTCCCAACCCTCCAACTATCGTCCAATTGCTTTAACATCCTGTATTTCAAAAGTTTTCGAGTCAATTCTCAATAGAAAAATTTTAAGGCATCTTTCCTATCACAACCTTCTTTCTGATCGTCAGTACTGGTTCCGTCAGGGACGCTCCACTGGCGATCTTCTCACCTACCTTTCAGACTCCTAGTCATCCTTCTTTCGGGGCCTTGGCGTAAGCTTTGCCATTGCACTTGACATGTCAAAGGCTTTCGATCGAGTCTGGCATAAATCTTTAATTTCCAAACTGCCCTCTTACGGTTTCTATCCTTCTATCTGTGCCTTCATCGCTAGCTTCCTTTCTGGTCGTTCTATAGCTGCTGTTGTAGACGGCCATCGTTCTTCTCCTAGATCTATCAACAGTGGTGTTCCTCAGGGCTCTGTCCTATCACCAACTCTCTTCCTTTTATTCATCAATGACCTTCTAAGCTCTACATCTAACCCTATCCACTCATACGCTGATGACTCCACCCTTCACCTTTCCATTCGGTTCCCGCAACGCCCATCTCAGCAGTTACTTCAACAAACAAGGGATGAGACTATGGCACACCTAATGTCTGACTTGGCTCGTATCTCTGACTGGGGTAAAAATAATCTTGTTTTTAATGCTTCTAAGACTCAGTTCTTACACCTATCAACCCGTCATAATCTTCCACAGGTATACCCACTAATGTTTAATAATATTCAGCTTAATCCTGCATCATCCTTAAACATGCTTGGGGTTTCATTTACTCGGGACTTATCTTGGAAAGATCATATTACATCTCTTGTAAAATCTGCTTCCAAGAGATTGGGTGTGCTAAGCCGACTCCATTCTTTCTTTACCCCTGCACAATTGTTGACTCTATACAGAGGTTTTATCTGCCTCTGCGTGGAGTACAACTCTCATGAGTGGGGAGGCTCCCCACATACAGCTCTTCTCAATAGGGTGGAGTCAAAGGCTTTTCGTCTCATTAACTCTCCTCCTCTTACTGACTCCCTTCAACCTCTGTCTCTTCGCCGCACTGTTGCATCTTTATCTCTTTTCTATCGCTACTTTAATGGTCACTGCTCCTCTGAAATGTCTGCATGCATTCCTCCACCTCTACGACGGGTGCGTAGCACCCGTCTAGCTGCAAACTCTCATCTCTTTTCTGTCCAACTCTCTAATGCAAGAGTTAACCGTTACTCCCAGTCCTTCATTTATGCAACAGGTCAACTCTGGAACTGTCTCCCTCTGTCTGTATTTCCTGCTGCCTATGATCTCCAGTCTTTCAAACGCAGGGTGTCCAGGCATCTCAAAATGAACGGATCTTGAATTTGGCTTTCTCTTGTATTTTGTTTTTCTCTTGGAGGGAACTGTTATTGGGGGCTCATGGCCTTTGGTTCCTTCTTTCTCGCATTAAAAAAAAAAAGGCCGACGCATGCAAGCATGTTGGAACCTTTATAAATGATACAATGCGAACAGTGCAAAAGGCTGTAATTATTAATTCACCTTATTTTTACTGCACCTGAACAGTACAAAATGGCTGTGAGTATTCATTCATTTAATATTTTTAGTGTGACATAATTGAGCAATGCAATAATATACTGCACAGTTTTGCATTACTCTGTGTTAGTATTCTTGCTCAGTATCATGAAGCTCAGTACCATATTATGGCTTTTAATATAGACCCCAGTATGGGCCCCCTGTACTGGGATTGTGTGGCATACATTATGCATACGCGAGGTGCTACCGAAAAGTTCCAGTAATTTGAACAGAGGAAGCCAACCATTTGCAGTTTTGCCATTTGCCACTAGGAGGAGTCAGCAGCACCCCTTGTGCGTCAGTGTGCCCCGGCCGTGTCTGAGCGGATGTGTTGTTGAGCTGCACTTACTATTATAACATGGTGCGAAGGTGGTTTGGCGGTTTTTCAATGGCGGACCAATGGTGCAGCAATGTCAAGTAATTGTTAATCGTTTTCTTCGATATCCAGGGGATTGTTCACAAGGAATTCGTCCCACCTGGTCAGTTTGTCAGCAGAAAGTTTTACTGTGAAGTTTTGCAGCGTCTGAGGGAGAACATCCGCCGCAAACGTCCAGAACAGTGGAAGAACAAGGACTGGGTCCTGCATCATGACAACTTCCCCGCCCACACATCAATTGTTGTCCGGCAGTTCCTGGCTTCCACTAACATGGTAGTCATTCCCCACCCACCCTATTCGCCTGACCTTTCCCCCTGCGACTTTTTCCTGTTTCCCAAGCTGAAACTACGACTGAAAGGGCGCCGATTTGACTCGACTGAGGAGATTCAGACAGAACTGCAGGAGTTGCACAAGACCATCACGCCTGAAGCCTTCCAGGGATGCATGGATTAGTGGAAAAAACGCTGGGACCACTGTACACATGCCCAAGGGGACTACTTCTAAGGTGACAGTGAGAACTAGGAGGTAAGGTAACTTATTTTCCATCAGTACTCAAATTATTGGACTATATATATATATATATATATATATATATATATATATATATATATATATATATATATATATATAAAAAAGGAGTCGACTGTAGCACCAGTCGAACAGGGCAGTATTCCCGACGTGGATGGCAAGCTGGTGATAGGGAGAGCTGGAGCTCCCGTTTCACCAGCCCTCAGGACTTGATCCTGACCATCTCCCTTTGCTAAACATTTTCAGTGCATTCATTTACACAGAGGGTAGGCCAGCATGCTCTCTTAATACCTGTACCTTCAGCTGTCTACACCACACTATATTGCACATAACATATCACACCTATTCAGTTTCTTTAGCAATGGCCGCTGCAATGTTACTATCAAATGAGGTGGTACCTCGGATTGCCACCACCGGCAGGGTCGGGCTGGCAGCACAAGGTCCTCCCAGTCGCCACCAAGCGACTGTGCCGGCAGTGACTGTTACAATATCCAGTAATTCTCGTCAGCCGAGAAGTGAAAGTGCGGCCTTATTTTTCCCCAAAATCCGCGGCCTTAGCACAAATTTAAACTCAGTTCGTTTTTTCCTTCAGTCCATATCTCTTTTGGCCCTTTTCCTCACAGAACCACAAATCTCACCCACTACTGATGTATCCTCATTTTGTTACCATCTCCTCACAAACTTCCATAACAAGGGCGGCACCTGTTGTTATATCAAATCCCAATATGCAGTTGACACTATTTTAACCTTCACTTCATCCAGTTTTGATTCCTTACGTATAGACCAAATTGTCAAAATATTACCAATTATATCTGTGTAGTCTATCGCTCCCCCAATGCTTCTTCGGAACCCGGTGTATTTGATTCCATATCCACACAGTTGAGTAGCCTTAACCTTGCCCTTAGCACCGAAATTACCATTTTGGGTGATTTTAGAATTCATAATATTGAATGGTTATTGCATTCTGCCAGGATTGACGATGCTGGGCTAGAGTGCGAGCTGTTTGCAGAATCATTTAATCTCACCCAGCTGGTAAAGCAACCAACCAGAATACCTGATAATCCTGACCATAATGCCCATCTCTTGGATTTATTCTTGGCAAATAATCCAGATCAATACAGGATAGAGGTACTGTCACCACTTGGATCCTCTGACCACAATCTCATCAAAGCCTCGTTAATTAACCCCCCCCACACACCTCCCCGTTCTGAACCTGTCAGGGTGACCCGATGGCACTTTGATAGGGCAAACTGGGTTGGATTTAGAAATTATCTTGCTGACATTCCATGGCAGTCTTTCTTCTCCAGTGATCCCAATTCTACCCAGTCCCACATTTGTGACTTAATACTAGCTGGTATGGATTTATTCATACCAAGTCAACAGTTCACTAAAAGATCGAATTCTCCAAAATGGTTTGATAGCAACTGTGCCAGAGCAACAGCCAAAAGTCATTAGCTTATAACTTTTACTTAAAATCTAAAACATCTGAATCACTCTCATTTTAAAATTGCTAGAAATCATGCAAAAGCTGTAATAAATCTAACTAAATCAAACTTTTTTCAAAAGCAAGCATCAGAACTACTTAACAACCCTAATGACAATAGAATATTCTGGTCAACTTTAAATTCTTTCAATAATAACTTTAACAAGTCATCATCCATTCCCCCTCTAAAATCTTCAGATGGCAACATTACAAATGACCCGCATGGGAAAGCAGATTTTTTGCCAGTACGTTCGCCAGAAATTCTACTATAGAGGAAGTCAGCCAGAACGTCCCAGTACTAGAGCTTGACTCTCCCGAAACTGTTCCACTTAAAATAGACAAGATACGTAATATCCACCCCAGACAATTTACCTACCAACAAAGCTCCTGGCCCTGATGGAATTCCTCCAATTGTTTTGAAAAAGTGTTCCCCTGAACTTGCCTCTGTTCTAGCTAAATTATTCAGACTATGCATACGTACTTCTTCATTCCTAAATTCATGGAAAGAAGCCAATATCCACCCAATTCCGAAGAAAGGAAGTTCCTCTGACCCCTTTGATTATAGACCAATAGCTGTCACATCTTCTCTTGGTAAGGTATTTGAAAAGTTAATTAATAAGCACATTGTTAAACATCTTAAATCCAACAACTTAATTAGTGATAGACAATATGGTTTTCGCCACGAAAGATCCACCATTGACATACTCAATCTCCTAACTTATACCATCCATCAACCAATTGACCTACATAGAGAAACACATGCAGTAGGCCTTGATATTTCTAAAGCTTTTGATACAGTATGGCACCGTTCCCTGCTGTCCAAACTCCCTTGCTATGGACTAACGTCTTTTGTTGCTTTGATTTCCTCATATCTCAGTGACAGGAAAATATGAGTAAAAGTAGATGATGTATGTTCCAATTTCCACTGAGTTAACGCCAGTGTGCCGCAGGGATCAGTTCTGGCACCAACCCTGTTCCTGGTTCATATTAATGATCTCTTATCTGTCACCCACAATCCCATCCACTCATATGCAGATGACTCAACACTACATAGATCATTCACACTCAGACACCCATTTACAAAGTCTAATATCTCTACCTTGCAACTCAATACAGCAATCTCCATAAATCAAAACCTATCTACGATCAGTGAATGGGGACAAAACAACCTTGTCTCATTTAATGCTAGTAAAACTAAATTTATACAAGTTACTAATAGACAGATATTGCCAGATTCGTATATTACCTTCAGTGCTACTAATATTCCCATCTCCAAAAGTATTGAAATTCTCGGCATCTCACTTAACAATACCCTCAGTTGGACCTCTCATGTTAGATCACTTGTTAAACAGCCTCAGAGAAAGTTGAATTATTATACAGAGTCCATAACTTCTTCAATGACGAGCAGTTAGCTATAATTTATAAGAGTCATGTGCGCTCTTAGCTTGAATATTGCTCACCCTTGTGGAATTGATGTGGAGAGGTTGCATTAAAACAACTAGACAAAATTCAGAACAAAGCTGTTAGAATTATTAACAACCCTGCCATTACAAATAAACCACCTCCCCTACAAGTAAGAAGGAATGTTGCCTCCCTTGCATTATTTTACAGATATTTTTATGGAAAAAGCTCTGACGAAGTTGTGTCCATGGTGACACCTCTCCATGCCTTCCCTCGTGCTACACGGGCATCTGGTAACATTCATGACTGGAATGTCACTCAGCCATATTGCAGAACTTCTGCCTATCAGAATTCTTTCATTCCCCGAACTGCATCTCTCTGGAACTCGCTTCCCCAGAGTTGTTTCCCTCAAAACTTCAACCTACAGCTGTTCAAGTCTAACTGTTACAGATATTTTATGAACAGAGGACACCAGTAATCTGGTGTACGGATTATTATTATTTTTTTTATGCATTTGTTTTTCCTTCCTCTGTTCTGTTATTTAAAAATACACACACACACACACACACACATATATATATATATATATATATATATATATATATATATATATATATATATATATATCATCATCATCATCATCATCAGCTGTTTGAGGGTCCACTACAGGACTGGCCTATCCCAACCGAAGTGGGGACGATGCATCTTATGTATCTCTACCAAGTGGCTTAGGCTGTCTGGTAGAGACTGAATGTACAGTAGGATTAGAAGTGCTTGTTAGTTTAATTGCAGTGTTGGAGTGGCTTTGGATGTGTGTGTAGTCTGAGAACTAAGTGTAATCGGCCCACGCAAGCCGATTGGGTGCAAGCATACTTTATAGTATGTGACACTGGTTCAACAACAGCACCCCTTATGTCCGCCAAAGCAGTGCATGGTCGGAAGAAAGCTCCCAAAGTTTATTACCCTGGCAGGGTGCGAACCCTCGTTCTTCTATGTACGAAAACGCACACTTTACCACTGTACTACGGAGGCTTCATGTATATATATATATATATATATATATATATATATATATATATATATATATATATATATATATATACAGAGAGAGAGAGAGAGAGAGAGAGAGAGAGAGAGAGAGAGAGAAGTCTTATGTCTGCCTTATGTCCAGGTCAAATGTTTTGTGCAGCATATTATTTCCATAGAGCTGCATTGTACAAATGCTATCATATGCATAACTAACAGTCGACGGGAAGGAGGCTGTGTTTTTGCCCGTGTGCAAAAGAAAAGAAATAAATTGAATGTAAAAATAACTTTTGTATAAGTGTGTTTTAGGAAAGACATATAAATGGATTACCATAAGACAAACAGAAGACTAACCACTTAATGGGTAAAGAACATATTTAGAAGGCCTGGTGAGTGACAAAGCGGGTGGCTTTAGGAGAGGTAAGGGATGTGTGGTTCAAATATTATCATTGAGGCATATACTGTGGACGAGAAAATGTGTTAGGAACGGCAAGGTATTTATGGAAAACTACTGATCTGGAAAAATGTGTGACAAGGTAAACAAAGAGGGACTGTAGAAGGAAATGCATATATAGGATGTGGTTGGCAGCCTGAGCTGCCGAATGGCATAATGTATTTACAACAATTATGGCAGTGGGTTAGTGAACATTTGTGCTGGGAGGGGGTTGGTGATAGCCAATACCCTCTTCAGGCATAAAATGATCCACAGGTATACATGGCGAGTGATGAGAAGGGTGGGTGGTGAACTGAACGAAAGGAAGGCAATGATTGATTATGTGTGTGTGGATGAAAGGATGCGAAGATGTGTAATGAATGCAAGAGCTTATAGAGGTTGGGGGAGTGGACTTTCTGACCATTATTTGTTGGGAGCCAGAATCAAGATCCAAATAAAATGGAGAAATACAAGAAGAGAAGGACGGGAAGAAGGAGTATTTGCAAGGAGAGTGGAAAGTTTACAAGAGGATGAGAAAAAGGCAGAATATAAGAGAGAAGTGGAGGAATGATTGGGCAAATATGAATTGGAGCAGATGGGGGACGTGGAAGTTGTGTGCAGGATATTCACAGAAGAAATATGTGCAGCATGTGATGTGGTGTGTGGGATGAAGAGAAGATGGAGGGGTCTGGAAGGAACAGCGTGGTGGGCTGAAGAGGTGAGAGAGGCTGTGACACAAAAGAAGAAAGCATACAATGAATGGATGAGAAATAGGAGCGTGGAAGAAGTTGAGAGACGGAAGAGAGAGTTATATGTAGAAAGAAGGAGAAAGGTGAAGAAAAGATTAGTAAGAGAGAGTAAGGAGAGAGTGGATGAGGAATTTGGAAGGAATTTGAGTGTAAAGTGGAGGAACTGTAAGAAAATTTTCTGGAAAGAGGTAAAGTGAGTAAGACAGGGTGGAAGTGAAGTTAGCAGGGGAGTGAAAGATAAATATGGTAGATTACTAGTGGAGAAGGGAGAAAAGTGAGCAGATGGAGAGAACACTTTAAGGAATTGTTGAACATAGAGGATGGAAGTAATGCGAGTATAAGTGGCTGGGGAATGGCTGGGAGAAGGAGGAAGATGTGAAGACAGGAAGAAATCAGTAGGATAGAAGTTGTGGAAGCAATGAAGAAAGTTAAATTGGGGAAAGCCCCAGGAATTGATGGAGTGTGTGGTGAAATGCTGAAGCATGGGGGAGAGATAGTAGTAGAATGGATGTGGAAGATGTGCAGTTTGGCCTGGGAGGAAGGTAGAGTCCCGGAGGATTGGAAGTCAGGTATAATTATTCCCTTGTACAAAGGAAGAGGGGAAAAAGAAGTGTGTGGTAATCATAGGGGCATTTGTCTTCTTAGTATAATAGGAAAAGTGCATGGTAGGATACTTATTGACAGTGTTAGATAAAGAACAAAGGAATTAGTTGGAGAAGAACAGAGAGGCTTTAGGAATGGAAGAGGTTGTGTAGATCAGATATTCATTCTTAGATCTTTAGTGGAAAAGTTTCTAGAGAAGGGAAAGAAGTTGTATGTGGCTTTCATGGATTTGGAGAAAGCATATGACAGGGTGGATAGACAAGGACTGTGGAAAGTGTTAAGAATATATGGAGTAGATGGGAAGTTGTTGAATGCCGTGAAGAGTATGTATGATGGTGCTAAGGCTGCAGTGCGTGTAGATGGTGAACTAAGTGAATTTTTCTCTTTGAAGGCTGGGTTGAAACAGGGATGTGTCATGTCTCCATTTTGTTCAGTCTGTGCATGAATGAGGTAATAAAAGAGGTACAAGGTAGGGTAGTGGATGTTGGAGTGGCCCTGGTGTGAGAGGATAGTGTTTGGAAACTCCCTGTACTGTTGTTTGCAGATGATACTGTGTTGTTGAGTGAAGACGAAGGGGAGCTGCAAGGCTTGGTGGATGAGTTTGGAAGAGTGTGTAAGAAACGGAATCGAAATGTGAATGTAGGGAAGAGTAAAGTGATGGTCTTTGAGAGAGGTGAAGTTAGTGAATGTACAGCGAGGTTGGATGGTGAGGAATTGGAGAATGTGAGTACGTTTAAGTACTTGGGTAGTGTGATGAGTAAGGATGGAGGTTTGGAGGGTGAAGTGATTGAAAGGGTACAGCAGGGAAGAAAGGTTGCTGGTTCCTTGAAACCAGTGATAAGAAACAGAGAAGTAAGCATGGAAGTGAAAAAGTTACTACGTGACAGTATTGTGATACCAACTCTAACGTATGGAAGTGAAGCTTGGACGTTGTTGGAAGGACATAAGTCAAGAGTGAGAGCAGTGGAAATGAGTTATTTAAGAGGAGCCTGTGGAGTCACATGGAGAGACAGGCTGACAAATGAGGATATAAAGAAGTGATGTGGTGTGGATGTGGATGTGATAGGAAGCGTTAGGAGGAATGAGGTGGTTTGGCCATGTGGAGAGGATGGAGGGTGAAAGACTGACGAAAAGAGTGTATGTGAGTGAGGTGGAGTGGGGGGAGAGGAAGAGGGAGGCTGAGGGTGAGATGGAGGGATGGGGTGGAGAGGTATATGAGAGAGGGGGTTGTGAGTTGGGAGCAGGGCAGTGAAATGGCAGGGGTCAGAGCGACGTGGAGGCGATTTGTTTGTGGCCACCCCAAACGGGATTGAGGCGTCCGGCAATAGATAGATAGATAGATGACGCCATAGCTGGGTGTCTAAACGAATGATTTGACATTAGAGTTGCAGTAAGACATGGAGAGAGAGAGAGAGAGAGAGAGAGAGAGAGAGAGAGAGAGAGAGAGAGAGAGAGAGAAACGGTTGTTAGAGGCATAAACTACATTTATGGAGAGAAGTATCCTACACTGTTTTTCATTATGCAAGGTAGAAGGAACCAAAGACCAAGAGCCAGCCAGATTGTTCCCTCCAAGAAAAAAAACAAAACAATGGAACAGATGGTCAGGTTCCAGATCCGTTTATTTCGAGATGCCTGGACACGCTGCATTAGAAACTGAAGATCATAGGCAGTCGGAAATACAGACAAAGGAAGACATTTCAAGAGCTAACCTGTTGCATACATGAAATAATGGGAGGAACGGTCAACGCTTGCATTAGAGAGTTGGACAGAAAAGGGATGAGTATGTTGATAGACAGGTGTTACGCACCCTCCGTAGCGGTGGAGGAATGCAGACAGACAGTTCAGAAGAGCAGTGACCAATGAAGTAGCGACAGAAATGAGATAAAGATGCAACAGTGTGGCGAAGAGGCAGAGGTTGAAGGGAGCCAGTAAGAGGAGGTGAGTTAATGAGACGAAAAGCCTTTGACTCCACCTTGTTGAGAAGAACTGTATTTGGGGAGCCTCCCAACACGCGAGAGTTGTTCTCTACACCAGGGTGAATAAAACTTGTATACATGGTCAACAACTATGCTGAGGTAAAGAAGACACGGAGTTGGCTTAGCACATCTAATCGCTTGGATGCAGATTTTACAAAAAGATAATAAGATATTTCCAAGATGAGTCCCGAGAGAAAGAAACCCCTTGTGTTTAAAAATGATCCAGGACTGAGTTGGATATTGTTTAAAATTAGAGGCTACTCCTCCGGATGAAAGATGTAAGAAGTGGGGTTTTGATGCATTATAAACAAGATTACGTATACCCCAATCAGAGATATGAGCCAAGCCAGACATCAAGGTATGCCATAGTCTCATCCCTTGTTTGTTGAAGTAACTGTTGAGATGGACGCTGCAGGAAGCGAATAGAAAGGTGAAGGGTTGAGTCGTCAGTGTTTGAGTGGTTAGGGTTAGACGTGCAGCTTAGAAGGTGATGAATAGAAGGAATAGAATTGGTGGTAGAACAGAGCCTTGGGGAACACCACTATTGATAGCTGTATGAGAAGAACGGTGGTCGTCTACAACAGCAGCTATAGAACGACCAGAAAGGAAGCTGGAGATGAAGGCACGGATAGAAGGATACATACTGTAAGAGGGCAGTTTGGAAGTTGAAGGTTTATGCCAGACTCGATCGAAAGCCTTTGACACGTCCAGTGCAACGGCAAAGTTTTCGCCAAAGTCCCGAAAGGAAGGGAATTAGGTTCCCAGACCTAAGGTAGGCAACACTTCCTACAGAGAGTGGCTATCATACATAGAAGTACCTTAAACCATCCTAGAGGAAGGTCTTCTTACATAAAAATACCCTTCATTTGTCCAGAGGAAGTTACTCGTGAGATGTTTCTTTACCTAGTAGTACCCTAGGGAGGTTCAGTTACCTAGAATTGCCTAGTACTTGTTGCAGGTTCTCTTAGCCTTCGAGGGAAGTGACATTGCCTAGACATACCCTGCATCTTGGAGGAAGATGACATTCCCTAGACGTACCTTACACCTCCGAGGAAGGTGACATTCCCTAGACGTACCGTACACTTGTCTTGCGTGACTAACTCTACACTGAACCTATCTAGAGGGAGGTGTCCTTACCTGTATGTAGTGATGTGCCGACATTTGCTCACAAGACCTGTTCACAAGACAATTGCTCACATGGTTAGTAACAAATGAGACAAATATGCACAACATGTAGTTAAGGCTGGGCTAAGGTAGTTAAGGTTAGGTTGTTAGATTAGGTTAATTTAGGTCAAGTAGGGTACGGTCGGATTAGAGTTGGTTAGGTCAGGTCAGGCCAGGCCAGGCCAGGTTTAGTTAGCTTAGGTTGGGTTAGGTTAACGAGGCTTTCGTCTTAGGGAACTTTTGTCATAGGAACTTTTGTCCTAAGGAGTTTTTGTCCTGGGAGGTTTTTCTCCTACACTCACTGACATGGTATGTATACTATGATTTTTTATTGGCAAATACTTTTCAAAGATAAGTTGTGATCACCTGTCCTCCTTTCCATTCATGTTCTGATCATTTATCTTGTGAGAATTCGTCTTGTGAGCAAATGTCAAGGAACCATAATCTAGAGGAATGTTCCTTTACCCTGAGTAGCATTCCCTACCTTAGCAGAGGGTAATTCATTACCTAGATATACCTTACAGGTTTCTTTTCAGTAACATGTACGATACAGCAATACCGTATCATTACTTGCAGTCAATATCAATCCCAGTATGGGCATTTTTGTAATGCACGTGGATTATTAGAGAGAGAGAAAGAGAGAGAGAGAGAGAGAGAGAGAGAGAGAGAGAGAGAGAGAGAGAGAGAGAGAGAGAGAGAGAGCAGAATTTGACAACTTGAAAAATGATCATGAGCTGAGAAAAAGAATTTGCCACTCTGTATGTAACAGGTGCCTATTCTGTTTAGGGGAAGAAGGAAGTCATTTTAAACATTTTATTTAACTTGATTTTCAGTTTACTTGACGTACACTTGATTTAGTTGAAATATAATTGGTGTACACTGTATTTAGCTGAAATATAACTTAATAAAATAATATTATGGTAAAGTAACTTTTGACCCACCCTTATTATATATATATATATATATATATATATATATATATATATATATATATATATATATATATATATATATATATATATATATATATATATATAATATTAGATTCATATATAAATTACACTGGGTGACGTGTATATATATGAAATATATATGTATATAATATATACGTATATACATAATTTGTATATGTGTATATATATCATCATCACCCACTGCAAGTCCACTGCTGAGCAAAGGCCTCCCCCAGCCTTTTCCACGAATTCCTTGACTGAGCCAATATGTGCCACGATTTGCCTGCGTACTTCTCTAGCTCACCCCTTCACCTCCTGTCTGGCCTTTTTCTGCTACGCTTACAGTAACTCGAGTTCAGTCAGTCAGCCTCTTGCTCCATTCGTTATCCTTTTTTCTTGCTACATGATCTGCCCACCTCCATTTCTGTTCTTTTATAACTTCTGTAATGGCTGACTTTAGTCTGTTCTCTCACACAAGTTGATCTTTTCCTGTCTGTTAAGATATTCCCAAGACTGACCTTTCCATTGCCCTTTGAGAACGAATTAGTTGATTTTCCATCGATTTTGTTAGATGCCAGGTCTCACAACCGTACATCATAGCTGGAATTATACATACACTATATACCTTTCGTTTCATATATATTGGCAAGCTTCTTTCAGAATATCTCTGTGTTTGCCGAAAGCTTTCCATCCAATTGTAATGCGTCGTTTTATTTCGCTATCAAGGTCTTTCGTTAGTTTTAGTGTTTGGCCCAAGTAATTGTACTCATCGACTTCCACAAGAATTTCTTCGTTTGTTCTGATGACGCTCTTTCGTGAATCTGGATTAAACATTAGTTTTACTCTGGTTCATCTTTAGCCCTACATTGAGACTTTCTCTGTTCATGTCATTTAACATTTCTTTCAGTGTGTCTACTGTTTCTGAGATTAGGACAGCGTCATCTGCAGATCTTAAATGGTTTATGTTATGAAAAAGGTTGTAAGGAGAACAGGTGCAGGAATTAACTGGAAAGAAAATAAGAAGCTGATGGATTTGGACTATGCTGATGATATTGTACTGATTTGTGGAAGTATTTACGAGATGCAAAGGGTGCTTGATTGTCTGGTGGAGGAAGGAGAAAAAGTGGGATTGGTAATAAATTGTGGAAAGACTGAAATTATTAATATGAACGTGGAGAACCAAATCGATTGTGTAATTGGGAATAATGTGGTGAAGAATGTAAAAAACTTTAAATATCTGGGAACGATTGTATCATCTAATGGATCATTAAACAATGAAATTGAGGACAGGATTAGACAGGCTTGGCGAGCTGTTGGAATGTTGAAATCTGTTTGGAATAATAATATGCTTTCGGGACATACTAAAGTGAAAATTTACAAGTCCATGGTTAGACCAATTTTAATTTATGGGCATGAGTCATGGCACAGTACAATTGCAACAGATCAGAAAGTATTAGGATTTGAGAATAAAATACTGAGAAGGATTCTCGGGGTAAAGTGGCAAGACAGAGTTACAAATGCAAGAGTAAGGGATATTACAAGAGTGGAACCAGTTAATGAATATGTGAGACTGTCTCGTTGGAAGTGGCTGGGGCACATATGCAGAAAAGAAGGTAGTTTAATACAGGATGTGCCAGAGTGGACTGCAAGAGGAAGATGAGGTAGAGGTAGGCCGAGGGAAACCTGGTTGAGGACAATGGAAAAGGAAGCAGGAGAGGAGTGTTGGTGGGACCTGAAGGAGATGGCAAGAGACAAATATTGGTGGAGAGGGTTCATCGAGGCGCTATGCATCCCGTGGGGTGTCACAGGAAATGATTGATTGATTGATTGATTTCTCCATCTCCGTCTTTGTTTTCTGAGTAGCTTTCTGAAAACACTTAGCCATGTTGTGAATTACTTTGGTGAAATTGTATCTCCCTGAGGCAAATTCTCCCCAGTCTAAATTTTTTCATAGTACTGATGTAACTTAACTCTAGCAGTTCCCTCTTTATACATGCTTTCGAGCAGTTTTACGATGTTCTCATTTACTCTTTGTTCCCATAATGAATTTATAATTGCTATGTGCTCCACTGAGTCGAAAGCCTTTTCGTAATCAACAAAACCTAAGCACAGTGGTTTATTATATTCTGTAGTTTTCTCAGTTAGCTGATTCACTGTGTGTAAATAATATGTAGTCGAATACCCACTTCAGAATCCTGCCTGCTCACGAGGTTGGTTTTCCTCCAAATTTGTTTTTCTGTTCGTTAGGACTTAATGACGAGTGTAAATGACTGATAATAAGCTAATGGGTCGACAGTTACTAAGATCTTTAGAGTCGCTTTTTCTTGTAAAGCAAAATAACTATTGCATTACACCATGTTTTGGGAATTTTCTTCTTTTTTTATGCTCTGAGTAAAGACGTGGGCGAGCCAGTTTTGTACTTCCACTCCTGCATCCGACAGTAAATCTGCTTCCATCTTCTCCTGGGGTCATTCCTCTTTTCATACTTTTAAGAGAAATGTTTACTTCGTCTGGTGTTACCTCAGGTTGTTCACTTGTGTCAAATGAAAAGTTAGCTATTGGTATTACTATCTTTGATATATACAGGTCTTTGTAAAAAACCTTCAGCTCTCTTCACCATTCTATCTCTTCATTTAATGACAACACCAATTTTGTCTTTCAGTGATAAAATTTGTTGCTTGCCCAATGCCATTTTATTTCGAACCTGTTTCAGACTTTTCTTTTTTATGGTTTCTTTGGTCTGATCAATGTTTCTTTCTTTTTTCTTCTCTTTGTCCCTTATTGATAAGCTTATTTAATCCCGCTCTCGCTATTTCATCTTTCTTTGTTTTTACTTTCATCTCCTTTCTTCTTTTCATGCGCTCGAGTGTCTTTTCTGAATACTTGATGGCTTTGGTTGTATTAGCATTCCCTACTACCTCCGCTGATTCTCTTAGCACTTTTGTTAGCCCGTCACTCATCAATGTCACATGCAGCATAACTTAAAGCCTGAAATCTGTTCATTATTTCTAACTGAAAGGTTGATTTGTTTTCTATATATAGCCCGACGCCCTAATCCTGCAAAGAGTGGCGGCAGACAAAACGCCTCCAAGTCGCTCTGTCACCCACCATTTGACTGCCCTCCCCTCAACTCACTACCCCCTCCCTCATATACCTCTCAACTCCATCCCTCCACCTCATCCTCGGTCTCCCCCTTCCTCTCCCTCCCTCCACATCACTTACTGTACATACACCCTCTTAGTCAGTCTTTCATTCTCCATTCTCTCCACATGTCCAAAGTTTGTTTCCGATTAATTTTATTGAGCATATCTTTTCATTTTTAATCATCTTCTTTCCTTCACTTCTGAAACTGAATCTGACTGCACAACCCACCATTCTATGGTCACTTCCTATAGTTACTTTGTTGATAACTGTGACATTTGTGATCTTGGTATTCTTATCTGCTATAATGAAGTCGATTTCATTCTTTGTTTCTCCATTTGGACTTCTGCCTGTTCGTTTGCGAAATAATGTGTTCATTTATTCTCATGTTATTCATTTCAGCAAAACTTACCACCATATCACTCTTGTCATTCCTTTCTCCCACTCCCAATACTCCCATTCATCCTTCTCCATTTTTCGATTTGCCAACTTCTGCATTGAAGTCTCCATGAGTATAGTACATGTGGTCTTTTTTTCTTCCATATCCTGGAAGATGTCGTCATAAAATGTTTCTATTTCTTTATCTTAGCTTTGCGAAGTCGGTGCATATGCTTGTATTACTTATAAGGGGTAACTTTTGCATAGTCTAATTACAATCCATGCTACTCTGTCAAATACACTGCTGAATTTAACAATGTTCTCTGCAAGATTTATATTATTAGAAATCCTACACCATTAACTCTTTCATTCTGCTTTCCTCTGTAGTAAAACAGGTACTTGCTGTCTTGGAGCTGAAATAATGCTTTATTTTCTTTTCTGTGGATCTCACTTAGACCAATAATATCTCAACTAATGTTTTCTAATTCAGTCATTAAGGTTTCTTCTGCGAGGCTTCTTACAGTGTACATGTAGATCTTCATGGATTTCGTTTTGTTTAATATCCTGGTTTCTGAATTGCCGAGACAGTGTCTACTCACTTTCGGTGGCATACTGGTCGTAAGTGCAGCATGCAGTGCGGTTGGGCCTTCCAACAGGAACGTCTGTCAAATCATTAACAGTAGAATTCATGATTGGTTGGGAAGATTGTGGTAAATAATCTCACCTCCCTGCCACATAGTTTCGGGTGAGATGTAATTTTTGTGCGACCTTATTCGGTATATTCGGTGGAGCCCTATACAGGGAGTCCCATGGTTCATGCCGTCTAAGATTGTACCTCATATTTCTGCAAGGCTTTCTCATATATATATATATATATATATATATATATATATATATATATATATATATATATATATATATATATATATATATATATATATATATATGTTTTTGTACGCTCCTGATGGGGGATCGAACCTGAGACTTCTAGATGAACATCAGGCACTGTTACCTCTACATCATGGCGTGATAAATGCTGAGCTACCTGTATTTTTTGACGAACCAGGTAAATCCATTATGGGAGGATATATTTCAATCACATCAGGGTTATTGCTCAGCCCCAAGCAACTTGGCAAGTGACACAGCAGTTTTAATGTATCCCAGTCACAGCACCAGTGTCTTAATATGTGGGAGAGACACGCATTACACACGTGTGTACAAATGTAAAAAAAAAATAATGTACACGCGCATGTAGTGTGTCTCTCCAACACACACACACACACACACACACACACACACACACACAGAAAGAGAGAGAGAGAGAGAGAGAGAGAGAGAGAGAGAGAGTGAGATTATGCACTGGCTGATGTGTGTAGAAAGTTTCCATCTGACAGGTACTTCCTGCACGAACGAACTTCATGCACGTGGTATCCGTATACTTAGAGAACGTACGTACAGTACCTCAAGCATGCACGTACTTCCCTATTTTCTACGTACGACACCAGCTTCCACCCCTGCACCTTACTGTATACACTCAGTAGGCCTCCCTCAAATCTTTATGATCCTTGCTGACTTCGTTATTATTTTGCGTCTACGTGCACATTTCAAGCATACGTTTTCACTTACCCTTCTTGTTTTAAAATTTTATATATATATATATATATATATATATATATATATATATATATATATATATGTATGTATGTATGTATATATACTGTATATATATTGGAGGGGGGTTATTGTTCTCATTTAATATTTTCAAAAGATGGCTTCTTCTGTTATTCTATTCCAATTCGCAGCATTGTTTCCTTAACCCATCATGTCCCGACCATTTTCGCACCTCTGACGCCCCCCAGTCCCGACCATTTTTGGAAAAAAAATTTTTGAGCTAAAACCTCCACTTTTGGTGAGAAACATCGAAAATTCATAGAGAAATCGCTCACCTGAGGTTTAAAATACTCGATACGGGTAAGAGTACCTCCTTACCTTATAGGGTGTAGGGTTTTCTATCAGGCTGGCTGCAAAGAAAACGAGTTCAGTGGAAGGATAACTATTCCACACCACTCCTAAATGGTATTTATTTATTTATTTGGTACGAATTTATATGTAGTACGAGAGTATATTGGTTTTCAAACAGTAATATAGGCATTATAAGCATTGTTTCACTCACTAACTCATCACCATTCCTGACCTTCTTTTGCCACTTCACCTGATCATCATTTCTGACTGTTTCTTCCTCTAATGCTATGTAAACTTTGTCCTCCACATTGTCATCGATTGGGGAATCACTCTGGCCCTGAATGTCTGTATTGGCCAGGTCACTGGTAACAGGTGAATTGCCGAGACAATGGCATGCAGGGGGGGGGAGGTTATGCGGTGTAAGGCATTGTCCCTGCTTGGCATCTTGTAGAGGAATAGAGGAAGGTGTCCTGTGTATACGTACGAAAAATCACGTGCGAAAATTGAAAATTGTGCAAATTAGGGACCTTGCAATTGCAAAACGTACCAGTATGTCAACGGGACTGGCAAATGCAAAATGTTGCAATGTACCCACACTTCGACGGGACATCTCGGGTTAATGAACGCAGCACCCTCCTCTGTTCCGCTAACATTGCAACCAGCCATGCCTACAAAATCAATGGAACAATAAGGGGTAAAAAACAAAACTAGTTGGGTTGAAATATCCCATCCCTATACCATGGCCAGGACACTGACATGACTATACGAGCCGAACTGACCGACATTTAAGATTTCGCAGTCGACTGAACATAATAAGGAGAGAAGGGAAGGAATGGAGGAAGGAAGGCTGAGAAAGGGAGGAAGTGGAGAGAAGAGTGAGAGACAGAGAAAAATTTCAGATTAATACACAATACTTGTATCTAAAACCGACAACTGCGGTCATAATAACGGCGACAGTTGAGAGGTGTGATGCAAGCGAGTGGGTGTTTGCTAAATTCTCGCTAATACTTGGGGTACCGAGATGTTCTTTAACGGTCAATACTCATTTAAAGTTTCTCATTATTAACATGATTTTTCCTTAAATTTTCATTATATATTGTAGGTAGGCAGTGACAATCTATTTCCTCAGGAAATGAAGGAGGTGAATATGATTATAGTACGTGCTTCCAAATGACGATAATGTAAGTCTCGTCGCGGAGATGTTTATGCATATTTTTTTAATATTTTGTTTTCGTTACCTTTAAGCTTGCCAAACTTTTTTTTTTTTTTTCTTGATTGCTCCTATATTTATTCATACTCTTCACGATAAGGTGAAAATGTTTGGAATATGTTTCTATGAGCAAGGACTTGTGAAGATGTAAAGACATTCTGTATTCTCTTCTCGACTCAGGTGGTGGATGTTGATTGTTGAGATTTCTGAAAGCTGATAATAAAAACGACTACAGTATTAGAAATAACACCTGTTAAGCCATGTAACTTATGAAAAAAATTACTGCATCATAGCAACTGTCTATCTATAAATTGCCAGCGCCTTAATCCCGTAAGGGGTGGCCACAAACAAATCGCTCCATGTCGCCCTGTCCCCCACCATTTCGTTGCCCTCCTCCTAGCTCACACCATCCTCTCTCATATAGCTCTTTCCACTCCATCCCTCCACCTCAACCTCGGCCTCCTCCTCCCTCTCCCCCCTTTCCACCTCACTCACATACTCTCTCCTTGTTAGTCTCTCGCTCTCCATCCTCTCCACATAGCCAAATCATCTCAGTGTATTTCTGCTAACACTTTCTATCACATCCACATCCACACCACGACGCTCCTTCATCTCCTCAATTGTCAATCTGTCTCTCCATGCAACTCCACATGCTCCTCTCAAATAACTCATTTCCTCTGCCCTCACTCTTGACTTGTGTCCCTCCAACAAGGTCCAAGCTTCGCTAACATACGTTAGAGCTGGTATCACAGTAGTATCATGCAGCAACTTTTTTACTTCCATGCATGCTCACTTCCCTATTTCTTGTCACTGCTCTCAAAGAACCAGCAACATTTCTTCCTTCTTCTACCCTTTCAAGCACTTCATCCTCCAAACTACTGTCCTTACTCATCACACTACCCAAGTACTTAAATGCAATCACATTTCCTTATCATCCAACCTCACTGCCCATTCAGTGACATCATTTCCCTCGAAGACCATAACTTTACTCTTCCCTTACATTCACTTTTAGATTCCGTTTCTCACACACTCTCCCAGACTCATTCACCAAGCCTTGCAGTTCCCCTTCGTCTTCACTTAACAATACAGTATCATCTGCAAACAACAGAACAGGAAGTTTCCAAACGTTTCTATCTCTCTTTAGGGCCGCTCCAACATCCACTGCCCTACTTTGTATCCCTTTTATGGCCTAACCCCATCTATATACAGACTGAACAACCATGGCAACATGACACATCCCTGTTTCAACCCAACATGCATACAGAAAAATTCATTTGATTCACCATCCACAAGCACTGCGGCCTTAGCACCCTCATGTATACACTTCATGGCATTCAGCTACTTCGCATTTACTCCACTGTATTCGTTATATTTTCCACATTCCTTGTCAATCCACTCTGTCATATGCTTTTTCTAAATTCATGAAGGCCACATACAACTTTCCCTTCTCTAGAAACTTTCCCACAAAAAGCCTAAGGATGAATATTTGATCTACACAGCCTCTTCCCTTCCTAAAACCATTCTTTTCTACTGCAGCTAATTCCCCTGTTATTTCCCTAATTGTCAATAAATATCCTACCATATATGCAAAAAATAATAAAAAAATATCCATGTAAGCTAAGGAGATAATTGACTGATGGGTTAAACTGAACTGAACTGGAACTGAGGAGGACATGATTTTAACTGAACTGGAATTGAATTTATGTTCTGTTCGAACTGGATTTGAACCGGAACTCATGAACTTTTATATTGTCGGAATTGGGTTTGAACTGGAACTGATAAAATGGAAGTGAGCCCAAGTCTGGTCGTGATGACTTGCCAGACCCTCACAACGGTAGGACGAGACTCACCTTTGTCTCTGTGTTGCTGCAGGACCAATAACTTTGTCAGCCAGCCTGATGTTCGGCACCACACTCCAGCCTACGTTATTATACTGCGGAAATCTTTCTCTGTCGTAAGTTTGTATGTTGACCAAGTTATGAAATGTTGAGAATTTGTTGTTTAACCTACATGGATTATGTTGAGGAATTGAAATCCGATAGGTTTATTTTGGAAGGGGTCAGCACTCTTCAATTTTTCTCTATGACTTTTTTCTTTTTGTGTGTGTGTGCATATTTAGATTTTAAAAAATAAGTAAGGTAAGTGTGGCAATTTATGTAATTCAGTGTTAAACCTTTATGTGTAGGAGAAACTGAAGCTGGATGGGCTAGTTTCGAAACAGGGTCAGAGTCACACACTATACCTCTAGGAAGCATTTTTTTTTTTTAGATATTAGGTCTTTCTTAAATTTATTGGATAGGTAAGTTTTGAAACTTTAAGAATTTGGTGTTTAAATTTTGGGAATAAATGGAATTAAATACGACGGACTGGTTTCGGAAAGGGGTTAGTGCACCTTAGCCTTCCACTAAGTTGTCTGATGGTCACGATGTTTATTTTTTGTGTTTTTTTTTTTTTTCAATTTTAGTTGGGTATCTTAAAAAAAAAAAAATGAGAATTTTGTATTTGGCCTTTGGGAACACGTAGAAGAGTCGGAAATTTGATGGGTAAGTTTCGCACACCACTGTTTTGCTCTAAGGTGCACTTTTTTTTCATATATATAATTTTGTCAGGAAAGTTTTGAAATTTTTTGAGCCGGGTGCTTAATCTTCGAACTGTGATGAGGTGGTTGAAATCTGAAGGATTAGGTTTGGAAGGGGTCAGTGCTCCTTAGTTTTGTTCTTGGAAACATGGTTTTGGATTTTTTTTATTTTTTTAAAAGTTTAACTTTGGTGTACTTTGGTTAGTCTGAGTTGGTTTGGATATATCTGAGTTTGAATTTTGGTGAGATAGGTCTGTTGTAAATGTCTACCTATGTATCTATTGCCAGACGCCATAATCCCATAAGGGGTGGCCAGTTGACTTTGAGTTATTTGTTTTACGGGGAGGGACACTAACCCTTCACCAACGCACTTGTTGACACGTAGGAAGCACGTATGGTTTGGTTATATGTTACCATCCGGCACTGTAAATGTTTTCTTGGCTTACAGGAAACCATTTGGCTTGCCACTCAATGTAAAGCCACCTGTAAAGGAAAGAAAAGCAATAAGAAGTGACAGGAAAGATGGGAGAAATAGGAAGAGAGGAGGACAGGTACAGAAGAAGAATAATAAAGGCTAAGGAAGATGTAGGTAGCACTACATCAAGTGAGTGGATGATGGTCGCCACCACCTAATGTGTAGGTAAATAAATCAGTTTATGCCAGTTCCTCGTGTTTTTTTTTAAGTAGCCCTTTGCTCCTTTAAGGTCCCTCTATGGACTTTTATATGCCATTTTTCCAAATTTTTTACGACGAGTAAAATGGTCTTTTACTCGCAAACATGCCAGGATGTTGCCAAGCGTTGCTGAATATCATTTCTTTCTTGTAAATCTGAAGGTAATCTAAAATACTTTTTTCTTACCTTCGTGTTTTGAAGTTAGTCCTTTTCTTGAGGGTCCGGCACCAAACTGCTTGGCCGTTCTCGTTCCAAGGAAGAGAGAGAGAGAGAGAGAGAGAGAGAGAGTGTGTGTGTGTGTGTGTGTGTGTGTGTGTGTGTGTGTGTGTGTGTGTTTTAGTATTAGACAGTGTAGCTAATATGAACAATGTATGTGTAACATTCAATGTATATGCCAGGAATGGGAATAATAGACCTTGTAACCACCTCCACCACTTACTACATGAGCCACAACACCACGCCTGCTGAAGCCGGGAAATAAAAAATCTTTACTTTTATGCGGCGTACCAAACCCTGCCACTTGGCTTTGGTTACAGTTCCACTTCCAGTATCTTCATGAGATCCCTCTGCATTAACTCTACCACCTCTTACTCCCTCCACTACAGTATATCCTCCACCACCGGACCCCCTCCTCCACTTGGCTCACCAACACCCACACTCGCCACTCCACCTCACATCACTAAACCTCTGCAACTGATATTACCTCCAAACCCCACCACTACACACACCCTCCACGGAAGACTCCTCCAAAACCATCCTCCTCTCGCTCCCCCTCGACATACATAATTATCCACAACGGACGATTACATCAGGTGCATCTACAACATATAGTAGTTACCCTTACCCATCAGCATATACCACAGCTACGCCCCACACACAACCACCTCTCACCCCAGGTCTGCATTACATCACACAGCAACACTCTCCCGCACCACACCAATTCACCCCGCCCATAACCATACAGCTCTGCCTCAGCCCAGACCCACCATCGCCTGGCCAATACATCGTCACTATATCACATCACCGCATCACATCAACAAATTATACTGGTGCGACTACACCACGCTACTGTATCACACCAGTACATCACACCACCACATCACACCACTACATCGCACCACTACATCGCACCACTACATCACACCACTACATCCCACCACCACATACCACCACTACATCGCACCATCACATCACAACACCACATTATGCGCTACATCACACCACCATTACACTATACTACCACATCACTTTACTACATCACACCACCGTATTATACCACCACATTACACTACGTTACACCACACCACACCACCACATCACACCACTAGATCAAACCACTACCATACCACACCACATCACACCACACCACTCACACCACACCACCACATCACACCACTACCACAACACATCACATCACACC
>NC_137054.1:55247836-55335336 GCF_032717465.1 Coenobita brevimanus
AGTGACAATATTATAGACAAATGCTACATATTCATTAGTTTCACTGTGATAGGCCTGAATAACAAAACATGTTAATGCCTCCCAGCCACGATAAAATCCCCCGTATTCCTAAAAAATTGTGAACATGTAGTGTGGAAAAAAAATTCCACACTAGTGTAGAATGACGTCCGCCTGTCCACGTCCATGTTCGTCTTTCATTTGTTTTTCCACATTAGCAGACGAAATTCCTCAAAACGGCAACACTGATACCCACACCCGCTAACTGGTCTTAGGCAGTGGTTCTCGACCTGAAGTGCGCGGTGGGGATGCGAAACGTTATTTCTGGAGGAGCGGAACAGGCCGGCTGGTTCACCCACGAAGATGTTAAAAGTCTGGATGTTTAGCCACTAAGTATACCGTTATGACTGGGATTTTTTTATATCTTTGATACTAGTTTGACATTACGGTGTTGTTGTGTCATAGCTGCTGTAGTGTGAATTTGTTGTGAAAATTATGATGTGCTAAAGATCTAAAAATTATTTCTAACAAGGGAAGCGAGAAGAAGTTGAGAAAAGCAAAGAACTGCGAGCACGAAAGAAGGTTAACTACCACTGTTCTAAGAGCCAAACATTTGGCATTTCCTAATGGACTTGACCTTACACTAATTTGCTCTTAAAATCGAATAACTTTATTCTTGCCTGTCCCTTAGCTCTTCCATCAAGTTTGTTCCAAATCAGAGCAAAACTGTTTTCATTTGACATAGCTCTGTGACCTTGATTTTTGGCCTCTCCATGTGACCTTCCTATTTGACCCGTTCATCTCAACCCTGAAACCTTCCACAAAATCCGGTGTAAATAGGATAAAACTTAATAAATGACCGTACCATATGACCTTGACTTTAAGCCTGTTGTTCTCACCCCTTCCACGCAGTTTCGCCTAAATCAGATGAAAACGTTTATTACTTTGTTTACACACACACACACACACACACACACACACACACACACACACACACACACACACACTCGTCGAACTTTGCCCTTACTCGGTGACCAAACCTGATTAGTTAGATAAAAATTATCTGTGTTATTTGTTCACACGCACGCGCGCCTGGAGCAATACATAACACCTACTGTTGCTTTACGAGTGCGGATGTAAAAAGTCTTTCCAGTTTTTCAAACACTTCATGTGCCTACTTAACCATATGCACTGCCCACACCTACTGCTTTCAGCAAGACAATTGTGCCATTGCCTACGTCTCGCTGTTGAGCAACCATCCACATTGCATGTCCAACGATCTTCTTATAAGCCGTTTTTGGATATATGAACGCGACATGCCTCCGAGTCTCTTCTAAATAACACCTCTACATACGAGTAACCAACACATCCTCTCCCAAAACATAACCCAGTCTGCCCTTCACTAAGCAACCTTTCCGTAATTTCTTATCCTAACGACCATTACGTGTGTTGTGCCATACAGTATAGTTAGTAGACTAAGCAGGCTAATATCAAAATATTTCCCAAACTCCATTCTATCACACGTCTATTTGTATAACGGCACAATTATATCTTTCTTTCTGCCACCTTCCCTGCCTGATGCCAACCTACACACTGTCAGTAACGAATCCACTATCATAGTCTCCACAATTCAGCATCTCATTACACATTCATCTGTTTCTGTAGCCTTCTACAATTTCAGCCTCTGCATGCCCTCCCCCTCCATCACATCTGATTCCACTTTCTCCCTTCAGTGTTCAATCCACCCCTGTCTTTCCCGGAATTATACAAACTACTCACATTCAGTAACCGCCTGATATAGCCTATGTAACTAACACTGACTCAGTAATAGCACTTTTCACGCCCAATCGGCATTCGGGCAGTAATGATACTGAGTGGACACGAGTACCATTACACTAACTGAATTTAGCTGTTAGTCAGTTCACTCGGATGACGTATTATATAGTCAATTATTGCTATCATCAAACTATTTTATTAATCTTTGAAGAAACTTTTCGAGGTGGAGAGGTTACATACAACCATCAAAAATCATTTCAGTACAAGGTATTTCCCAAAACCTGGATAAAATCGTTTATACAGAGCTGAAAAAAGCAATAAATTTCGTCACCGAAATGAAAGGATCAAAAGATTGCTATTAACCTAATGGAAAAAAAAAAAAAAAAAAGGACTGAGTACCACTTTACAGCAATTCGTCAGTGGCATGTGAAGGTTTGCTGTGTTTGGTGGGGCGTTACTAAGTATATCTCGTGCCGACTGCTGCATGGTAGACACGTGACACCCGTAACTCTCCTTGGTGAAGAATGAGATGATAAGGATAAAATCTCTCTCTCTCTCTCTCTCTCTCTCTCTCTCTCTCTCTCTCTCTCTCTTATCAGATCTTCCCGTCTCACGATGCATCCCCCCCCCCTCCTTTCCTCTCACCCCTCCCCACGCCCCCACATTCCTGCCTCCCTTCCAAAAAAGCTCAGATCCCATTCACAGTCTTGTCTCTCCCAACCTTCTTTTAGTCCAACGCCTCTTTTTACCTTTCTTGGCTTCGCATATCTTTATCCTCTCCCTCCTCTTCTTGATATCTCTTCCTTCCTTTCGTTATGTATTTTTTCCCATTTCCTATGACTTCTTCCCTTTCCGTATCACTTCTTCCCTTTTCCTAGCCACTTCTTCCCTTTCCGTATCACTTCTTCCCTTTTCCTAGCCACTTCTTCCCTTTCCGTATCACATCTTCCCTCTTCCTAGCCACTTCTTCCCTTTCCGTATCACATCTTCCCTCTTCCTAGCCACTTCTTCCCTTTCCGTATCACATCTTCCCTCTTCCTAGCCACTTCTTCCCTTTCCGTATCACATCTTCCCTCTTCCTAGCCACTTCTTCCCTTTCCGTATCACATCTTCCCTCTTCCTAGCCACTTCTTCCCTTTCCGTATCACATCTTCCCTCTTCCTAGCCACTTCTTCCCTTTCCATATCACATCTTCCCTCTTCCTAGCCACTTCTTCCCTTTCCGTATCACATCTTCCCTCTTCCTAGCCACTTCTTCCCTTTCCGTATCACATCTTCCCTCTTCCTAGCCACTTCTTCCCTTTCCCTATCACATCTTCCCTCTTCCTAGCCACTTCTTCCCTTTCCGTATCACATCTTCCCTTTTCCTAGCCACTTCTTCCCTTTCCGTATCACTTCTTCCCTTTTCCTAGCCACTTCTTCCCTTTCCGTATCACTTCTTCCCTTTTCCTAGCCACTTCTTCCCTTTCCCTATCACTTCTTCCCTTTTCCTAGCCACTTCTTCACTTTCTCTATCACTTCCTCCCTCACCTCTTTCCTACGTCCTCTGACAACTCCACACTCTTCTCCCTTCCCCCGTTTCCCTCTGTTCTCCTTTTTGGTCCCACTTCTCCGGTTTCTACTCCCTCCTTTGCTTACTATCGCCTCATTCCTTTATCTCTTTCCTCAGCACCTTTCCTCACTGCCCCTCAGCCCCAACCCTTTCCTCCTTTACTTTGCTTCACTTTCCTTCTCCTTTTTCTTTCTCTTCCTCTTTTTAACCACTTATGCAGTTATGCACGCTCTCCTCTCCGGCCCTGTCACCAACTCTGTTTCCCTCCTGAGCCTGGAAAGGTGAGTGCTAATGCAGTTTATATAGAGGAAGTGGAAGTAGAAGTGTTAGGCAAGGTAGATAACTTAGGCTAGTTAATGTTGAGACCAGGCTAGACAACAGTGATAGCTTCCTGCTAGTCAAGGGAGGGTGCAAGACTAAGGTGAGTAACACTGATAGAAAAGTAACTATTAGGAATAGGTTTCAGGTTCTAGAAGATGAAGTGCAGGATGAGCCTAGCCTTATACTTGCCAGGGATTCGATGATTAGGCATCAGAAGAAGGAGTTTTGTGTTAAGAGTTCTAGGAGGAAACAGCTTTACTTTACTAGGTGTAGGATACAGGACATGACTGAGAGAGTAGACAACATAGTCAACAACACCTCAGAAGACTCGGTCTTTGTTACTGTGGTAGGGACTAATAATGTAGCTTCAACCACGTCAGAAGAAACTCTCAGGAAGTACTGATACCTTATTAGAAAGTTCAAGGAATGCCGTAGAATGTAGGTTGCCTGTGCTTTGTTACCCAGATATACACTGCCTCTGTAATCCTCAACAGAATGATAGGAGTTAATATACATATAAAGGAGGCTAGAAGGTCTGTGTAGAAAGGAGAGTGTGATGTTTGTTGATGTTTGGGTTAATTTTAGTCATGACGGGAGCTTGTATGATAGAAGCGGCAACGAGAAGTATTACTTCAAAGCGAAACGAATTAATTACTTATGCAAGTACTGAGAATCCCGACATAATTATGATTACAGAATCATGACTAGAAAGCACTCAGATAGAGCATACCTCCGCCAATGTTACTGCCGTTAAAAGGGATCCGGATCCGTGGAGATATTGTGTGGAATACATAGGATCCGGATCAGCCCCAAAATTTAATCAATTGTTCTTTGACCCATGGCCCACTCCTCCACAAAATTTTACTGAAATTCATCGAGAACTTCTGGAGATATTGTGCGGGATACTCCGGGTCCGGATCAGGATCTGCCCCCAAATTTAATCAGTTCTTTGTCCATGGCCCACCCTTCTACACAGTTTCATTGAAACTCTTTGAGAGCTTCTGGTTATACGAGTATCGTGCGAGATACTCATGATCCGCATCCAGATCGGCCCCCAAATTTAATCAATTCTTTCTTGGCCCATGGCTCACCCTTCCACAAAATTTCATTGAAATTCAT
The DNA here is from genome assembly GCF_032717465.1 of Coenobita brevimanus. NCBI lineage: Eukaryota > Metazoa > Arthropoda > Malacostraca > Decapoda > Coenobitidae > Coenobita > Coenobita brevimanus. The sequence goes on from NC_137054.1 coordinate 55,252,601, forward strand.
AGAGAACTTTTGGAGATATCTTGTGGACAAACAAACAAATAGACAAACATAGGTGAATACATAACCTCCTCCAACTTCGTTATCGGAGGTAAAAACATAAATACAATACGGATCATTAAATTGTATATTGAAGCATACGATTCTTTGCATGTCGAAGTTTTCATAGAGTAACAAACCCATTCTTTTTGGTGTAGGATACAGATAGCCCTGTTAAGGAAAACAATAAATTGCTGTAAAACGAAATACAATAAGTCGCAGATAACAAGGACGGGGTTATTATAGGGGACTTCAGTAGTCCGAATATTGACTGGAAATTTCGTATGCAAACAAAGAAGGGAACGGGTGGTTAGAACTCGCAGACGATGCAGTTTTAAGTCGACAGTGAATACACCGACGCACGGTTATAATATACTCGACCTGCCCTAGCAACAGACAGTGATCCTATAACCTTATGTGATATTGATGGAAACTGTAGTAAGAGTGCTCATAGTATTCCACTTGAGACCCGTACAAATAGCCTTCCAGATCCTGACCTTCAAAAAGCTAACTTTGATATGAGAAAACAAATTTCCAACACCAACTGGATTAAGTTACTACAAGTGGATAGCGTCGATCGAAAATATGTGGGAAATATTCACAAATCAACTTATAGCTGTTGAACGAAAATATACTGATAATTACCGAAGAAATAATCACATTAAAAAACCACCTTGGATGTCACTGGTCGCAAGAGAAACGCATTTTTAAAAATGTATAGGAAATAACGATAGCAGTATCGAATATTTTGAATTACAGCTGCTATTATGAGAAAATTGTTTGGAAAACTGAACGAGGCTCTGAGGCAAAAATTTCTTGTGATGCCAAATCAAACCCTAAAATATTTGTTCATTGTGTGATGAGTAAGAAAACCATAAAAGAACATAGCCCTATATTAAATTCGGAAGGCATTCCCGTCCACCATAACCTGTCAATTGCAGCGATAATGAATAATTCAATTCAGTGTTTTCACAAAAAAAAAAAAATAATAATAATAATAATAATAATAATAAAAAATACCGCAAACATTCCTATTTCACAATCTGCTTTTCTTGGGATTATAAGACGATACGGTATCAATCAACGAAGTGACAGGACACTGTGTTAAATTATCTTCAGAAAATCAACCCAAATAAATCAGCTGGCCCAGACAAGATATCCCCTTGCATACATCGCGAATGTTACAAGTAATTAACCTTTCCTATAACTAAAATATTCAATAAATCATTTACTGAATGTAGAGTACCTAATCCATGGATGCTCCCTGATATATCACCAATCTTTTTAAAAGGCCGATAGGAGGAAAAAACACCACAAATTACTGCACAATAATCCTAACGTCAGTATAAAGCAATTTTTTTGGAAGATGGTTGTTAGAGATGAAATTACCTTCTTCTTCAACGAACATTATCCATTAACAGATAATCAGCACGTTTCGTAATAACAGTGTACTGGCAGAAACAACCATGATCAGTTATGACCAGTACACTTGTAAAGTTATAAACATATGGAAATTAGCTATGGAACGTGTCAGTACATCTTAGACAGGGCTAATAAATGGACATAGTATAATGAAGTGTGCACATTATGATTTGTCGAAGGGCACAAGATATCACAGGTGGTAGCACCAACCCTTCAGTTTAGTACAGGACATTAAATGTTGGGCCTGCTGAGTTTTCCATTGTGTTTTTTGGGAAGAGGAGTATTTTCCTGTGTGGATGTAAACGAAACTCATCACTGTTGGTGGCCATTCTTTATTAACTCCGCTATATCTCCATACATATTAGTTGACACCAGGGAAACTGAACCTATCGCAGGTCAGGGCAAGGCTTTAAAACACTTGAAATCAGACAGTGGCCATGCTGGACCCGGTCCCAAAAGTAGAATTCTGTGCCAGCATTCCCAGACTCATTAAAGTTCATCTGCCATTTTTTACTGCAGTTTATTAACTTATCCAGGTCGTTTTGTATAAATTCACAGCCTGCATTCATAATTACTTTGCCTCCAATTTTCTTGTCATCTACAAATTTTGCTATCTTGAAAATAAGTCATTTTCCTATATCACTGATATAAACAGGGAAAAGAAGCGGCCCTAGAACTGATCTTTGAGGAACTCCGCTTGTTTCTTTTAGCCACTTTAATGATTCGTCATTCATTACTACACGCTGCTTGCGATTCGTTAATCAATCACCAACCCATGAACCTAATTTGTTAGAAAAGCCGTGTGCTTTTAGTTTTTTAGTAGTTTTAGATGAGGGACCTTAACAAATGCTTCCTGGCAATCTAAATATAAGGCATTCAACGGTACTTTGGCGTTCCAGTTATGGGATATGCATATAAAAAATTCAAGCAGATTGGTAAGGCATGATATATTGTACAGGTTGAAAATGAATGCCTACAGTATTTTTTCTCTTTACATCATAATATCCCATATTTTTATACATTTTTGTCTCGATGTTATGTCTTCTTTACATCGAGTCAGAGTTTTTTTTTTTTTTTTTTAGTTGAATGATGACACGACACTTATATATTACTAATGTGCTCCTATATATTTTGCGATGTTTATCTACATTTCTAAAAGAAAATATAATAGGCAGTTTTTAAGTTTTATCATAACGGTCCCTTGAGGGAAGGTTAGCGCGCCTCCCTGAGGTTCACGCCTCTCTGAGAGGTGACATCGTGTCCTCCAGCTTGGGGCTTTTTCTTCCCCTAGCCCCATTATGACTTTGTACAACGATTTCCAAAACCCTAAAAGGTATTTTGATAGTATTAGACCCTATATTAGTAATGTTTAAAAATGAAATTTCCTGAAAATCGTGTGATATGGGTAGAGATACATAACAGCCCTGTCAACATTTTAAAAGCCACCCTAAAAACATGCCGTCTCTTACACCATTCTGATACTGAAAACTGTTTTGTAATAAGGGCGTTCACAAACTCCCAAAAGTTGCCAAACGTCACCTGATAATTTGAAAAAAAAAATATGTGGTCAACTAAACTGCTGTTTTGTGTTTCCTTTATCACTTCGTTCATAATTATAATTTTATGAGCATATTTACCTAGTAAAATAAGGAAAAAAAGTTTCAGTATGATGAAGTTGAAGGGAGTCACTAATCAACTAATCTAACCGTCTAAACCTCGGGACAAATATTCTTTTTAGCTTAAAACCGACTACTTACGTTCCAGTCATCTCTTTTAATATAGTGTTAATCGAATAAAACTTTAATACATATATGTCTAAATATCAAAGTAACATGAAGTCGTTTGGCTGCAAAATATTTGTGGGAATCAGATGAAGATTGTATGCACATGCCCGCTCTAAGTTCTGTTGTCGTCTTCCTGGAAACATCGGTAATTGTGATTCGGTCTGTGGCTTCGTCGTTGCATGATTTCGCTTTCTTAAATTGCGCCTTTTTTTGTAACGTATAGTCGGTACATTCTCTTCAACATTTGCCAGATGAAGTATTAATCTCTTTGATAACTAAATTATAAGTGTTTCAGATTAAACGTGCAGCGAGTCTTACAGAATTACGTGGTAATTGCTAATGGACTATTTGTCGTATTGTGCATTCTAGTGACTCTTCTGCAGAATGTTACTTAGTAAATCATATACAGAAAACTGGTATAATAACCAATGGTTGCAGTACTGAAGAATTTATGTACTCTTCATCAGTAAATATCATGGACGGGATTTTAGAAACTGTAAGGCCTTGCCAGCCGGGAGTAGTTGACCCTGTTCCTAATTAAATTACCCGGCGATCACTGGCAACTGAGTTTGTGAACGCTCCAGTTATGGTATAAGGAGGAAGAGTTCTTATCCTGTGCATTATTACTCTAAAGAATAGAGGTTAGGGTGGTCAAAGGGAAGCTGAATTATCTTAATTACTTGAAATACTCGTATCAACATTTCTGATTTCCACTTTTTAGTATGATAATTTCCCCTTAATATGGATAAATGTGAGGTAATGTACTCGTATTCTGGCGACAGTATGAAAACTGCATGTTCAATACCCGACTGGCGGAAGTAAAGAACGACAAAGACTTAGAAATTTATTATCAGTATCGACCTCAGTAACTCTAAACAGTGTATAGCACCAGTAACAAGGCAAACAAAATGCTAGACTTCCTCGCAAGGAACTTTGATTATAAAACGAGCTATGTAATATCTAAGTTGTAAACGTCATTAGTTAGCAGACCACATCTAGAATACTGGGTGCAGCAGTAGTACCTGAATCTTATTATGGAGGACGAGACTTCAGAGAGTGCAACGCAGTCACAAATATGATCACATCGATGTGAAATTTTCGCTAAGAAGAGTGACTGACGATTTATTTATTTTTTTTTTTTTTTAAGCGACGACTCAAGGAAGATCTAATACAAGTGTTCAAAATTCTCAACAGGTATGACGATATGATCATTTATTCGAAATACAGAATGAACTGACTAGAAATACTGGAATGAAACTCAGAAGCAAGAGATGCAACACTAATAGAGAGAAGAAAATTATTTGATATTCGCATAGTGGACCAATGGAATAGGCTACCAGTAACAGTATTTAGAGAAAAACTATTGATATGTTTAAAATTCAACCAGACAAATATTGTGATACCTTAGGCAGTAACTATACTGGTATTGTTTACTGTCAGGTAGAAGTGTATGCCGGCCACAGTGTGGATTTTTTTTATAACAAAGGATGGACAGAGGAAGAAAAAACAAACTTTGAAACGTCCAGACACCAGATTACAGGTGTCCTCCAGTCATACAAAATCCGTAACAGTTGAACTGCTGTAGGATGAAATTTGGGGGAAACTAATCTATCTATCTATCTATATACCTAGGCTGCTTCCCCCAAGGAAAGGGAGGTAGCCGAGACAGGACGACACACTCCCCATTTACTCATCCATTCAAACACATTCATTCGCATCTTAGCCCCAAAGGGGAGAACGGACAGATCCTCACCGCACCACACCGCACAAGGGTCAACTGCGCAATGCAATCAATGACATCTGCAGCAGGGCCCGACAGCAGAACTGGTTTACCCCTGCCACATCATAACAGACCCATCCCCTTACCCGCACCTGACCTGACTAGCTGATCCGACCAAATGCGGGAGAATATCCCCTCAGGGCTGCGTCATCACTTATTCATTCACAATTTCTCTCCATTTATTTCTGTCACGCACAGCCACTCTTCCTTGCTCAACAGACATCCCTCTCGCATCCAGCGCTCTCTTCACACTGTCCATCCATCCTATTCGTGGTCTTCCTCTCACCCTTACACCTCTCACATCAGATCTAGTTATCTTTTTCACCAATCGCTTATTATCCATTCTCTCCATATGCCCAAACCATCGCAACACCTTCTGCTCAACTCTACCAGCCATCTCCCGAAACTAATCTGGGGAAGCAAATACCAATGAGAAGCAGTTCGGGGAATAAAGGAATTCCGATAGGAAGAAGTTCTGCAATATGGCAGTGTGACAGTCAAGTCACAAATGCTACCCGATGCCCGTGTAGCACGAGGGGTGGCGTGAAGAGGTGGCACAATGGATGCAACCTCGTTTGAGCATTTGCCATATTATGTACCTGCAAAATACTCGTAATGCAAGGAAGACAACATTCCTTATTGTAGGCGAGGTACTCGTAGTTCATTCGTAAATGTCGGGTTATTAATTATTCTCATAGCTTTGTTCTGAATTTTCTCCAAATAGTTTAGTGCAGCCTCTCCACATTCACTCCAATGGGATGACCAATACTTGAGAGTGGAAATGACTGTAGTAAGTTTTGGCTAACTGCTAGTCAGTGAAGAAATCGCGGATTCAGTACAGTACAGTAATCCTACTTTCCTTGAGACAGTTTTAGCATTGATCTAATACGTGAGGTCCAACTGAGGATATCGTTAAGTGAAACACCGCGAATTTCACTACTTTTATAGATTGGAATATTGGTTGCATCGAAGGTAATATAGGAAGTAAGGCAGTATCTGTCTGTTAATAAACTGGATAACCTGGTTTTCCTTGCACTACATGAGACAATGTTAATTTTGTCTCCATTCAGTGATCTTAGATAAATCGTGATTTCTGGAGACTACTGTACTGCATCGGGAGTTAGAGATATCAGACCCTGTGAATGAGTGGTTAAGTAAAGGAGTTGTGAGGCGTTGAATCATCTGCATGTGAGTGAATGGGATTATAGAAATGGGATTATAGGTGACAGACAAGATTATTGATATGAATGAGAAACAGAGTTGGAGCCAGGACAGATCCTTGTGGTATGTTGGCATGAACTGAGCGGAAATTGGAATATAGATCATCTCAGTTCAATCTTATCTTCTGTTGCTGAAATATGAGATCAGTGGGACAAAAGATGATGGGCGTAGCAAGAGAGTTTGGATTGCAGGGAACGGTGCCACACTGTCAAAAGATAGAGAAATATCAAGGGTTACTACTTGGATTTCTCCATGTAAATCAACTGACTAATGGATTGTACGAAAAATGAGACCGAGTCTAACCACAGTGGATCTTTTGTGGCAAAAACCACACTGTCTGACTCTAATTATAACAAGTGGTGCCAGGCACAACAAACCCCACCAGACAGCAGTTACTTTATTGTTATTAAATACCGACTCGTTTCTGCGTCTAAGGTAATGGCACATATGTTTTCAAGTTATGCCCTCTGAAAATCCGTGACCTTCCGTTTGACCTTCCAAGGTCATTCAAGGTCAAAGGTCATGCTGCCAAATTAAAGCCCACATGAGACTTCTTATATCTTGGTATGAGTAAATATCTCTTTTCAAAGAGTTTCGAGTTATAGCCCCCCGAATATCCGTGACCTTGAATTTGACCCTTCAAGGTCGCTTATGGTCAAAGGTCAAAACACCAATTAAAAACCCATATTGGACTTCCTGTATGTTGATAATAGTAAATATCTCTCTATCTTCAATCAGTTTTGAGTTATAGCCCCCTGAATATCCGTGACCTTGAGTTTGATCTTTTAAGGTTATTCAAGGTCAAAGGTCTTGGTCCCAAATGAAAGCCCATATTACGAGTTCTTGTATGTTTCTAATAGTATTAACCTCTATCTTCAACCACTTTCAAGTTATAGCCCTCTGAAGATCCCTTTCAGGGTCACTCCATCACCTCCAAAATTTAATCACATTCTTTCGGGACCAGTGCCCATATATCCTAAAAGTTTCATGTCATTTCATTCAGCCGTTTTTCCATAATGATGCTAACAAAGAAAGACAGAAGCATACAAACTGACAAACTCAACCAAACACAATACCTCGTCGGACTCCGTCCAGGCCAGGTAATAAGTTGTTGGAATCAGTATGCTTAGTAATGTGCTTAATAATGATTATGTCGAATACTTAGCCAAGAGAAGATGTGATAGCTATGGGTCAGTAATTAGAGAGGTCAGAGAAATTTCCTTTCTGTTGAATTGGGTGGGTGTTGACTTTCTTCCAAGAATTAGGGAAGTACGTATGCATAGACTAAATAATTTAGCTAGAACAGCGGCAGGTTCTGAATTTTTCAAAACTATTGGATAAATTCCATCTGAACCTGGAGCTTTGTTGGTGGTAAATTGTCTAGGACAGATTGTACGTATCTAGTCTGTATCTTTAGTGAAATGAAAACAATCGGCGATTGTGTGTGCTCTTTTACAGATAGGTAGGACATTGCATAATTGTTCCTCGTCAGCCCCTCCTATAAAAATGTTCATGCTTGTTCTTTGCTAGCACACATGATGTTTTTTCTATGTTTTTCCTGCCAGTTTAACGGGGTGGTGTGGTGGGTAGAAGAGAACCTTCCTCTTTTCTATCCTTTTCTCTTACAGGTTAATTAGATCTTAGGCTATTTCCCAACATATAACATCGTCATGGGCCAATAGGCGTCAGGTTATCTGTACTTCCCGTGCACTCCTGTGTACTCCCACTCACACCTCTCCCATACTTTGCCTTACCTTACCTCTTATCTCTTCCTTCGTGCACCCATTCATTCGACCATTTCCCACCACCTTCATTCCCTCACTGCGACAGTTAATCCATATAGTTACTAAACTCGTCTGTTAACAACAAAGGAAAACAATAAAACATGTTATGGTAGTGGAGGTCCACCGTATCCCATTTACTGCCTTGGCAACACCATGCCTCTCTCCTCGTAGCTCCCGTCGCCTGCCCACTTTGCCCTCCCTCCCCTTCTCATAGTTCTTTCCCACCACTGTCCAACTCTCGTCGTCCCTGTACGAGTATATAGTCAGTCGACCTCCTCTCTCTTCCCGCCCTTCTGTCTTTTTCTCCTCAGCATTCCTATTCTCTTGCTTCATTATCCTTATCGTGGACTCTGAAAACCTACGTCCTGTGTCTGTTACCGTTTGTTCTGCCCTGTCCAGCCCTTGCACTACTATTCGTTTTCCACTGCTTTCCCCAACTTCCTTATCTCTCTTCCCTTCTTAGCCTCCCTCCTCTCTTCCTCTGCGCCCATGCCCAACTTTCTCTCCTTTTCTCCTTTACTTAGCTCCTCCTTCTTTCCTCTCGTCACCCTCATCTTCCCCTTTCCTTCTCCCCTTCTCACTCCCTCCGCCCTCCTCTCCCTGCCTGCTAACGGGCCACATTGCCGTCATACCGCCGCGTGTTGGTGGTGGTGGTGGGGGAGGGACGCACCACGCTGCTCACCCTCACCCCCAGCCCCGCCGCCCGCCATTCTTCCCACCCACGTGGCCTGGGGAGTGGGGGGGGGGGATAGGATGAGGAAACAGGAGGTAAGATGAGGTTGGTAATGCATAGACACCGGGAGAGGGAGTAATAGATGAAGGGGCTGAAAGAAAGGGAAGGAGAAAGTAGAAAGAGGGAAAGTTGATGAGCAGAGGGTAAAAGAATTGGAAGTGGAAAAAGGGGAAGTAAGAAAAGAATGAAGCACAAGGAATGAAGAGATAGTGGAAGAAAGTAGGTAAAGGAGAAGCAGAGGAAGAGTGAAAGTGAACTGGAGAGGTAGGGGAGGGAAAGCAAGAGGAAAACAAAGGAAGAAGAGGGAAGGATAAGGGCGAGAAAGAGGTGGGCGAGAGGGGAGTAGGAAGACTATAAGTGAGATATAATGATGAGGATAAAGGAATGAGTGTCTAGGAAAGGAGGGAGAAAGAATATGGGGGACGGGGATATGACTGGGAGAAAGGAGGCAAATGAGGAGTAGAAAATGGGAAGGAAAAAGGAAAAGATAATGGGAAATGAGTTTTAAAAATTAAAAATGGAGAAAATGAAATTTCTGATACATGCCGAGACAAAATGGACCATGCTCTTTGGCAGCTTCGTTAATATTTGATTACGCTCTGTCGAATCCACTGAAATGTAATTTCAAAATTGGTGAGGCTTAGGTATTGCATCATGATGGTGGATGGAGAGAAAGGAAGAAGAAGTAATGGATGAGATAAAGGTAAGGAGGAAGAGGAAAGGGTAGAGGAACAAGGAAGCAAGAAAAATGGAGAAAGAGAGAGAGAGAGAGAGAGAGAGAGAGAGAAGGGGGGTTGGGGGAGTACTACACACAATCCTAGCGATGTGTCATCTGTTCTCTCCTCCACTCCCACTCTTTTCTCCACTCTGTTCACCGCCTTGGTGATCCTCCTCAGCTACAGTTGGCACTGTTCTCATGTATACAGCGATAATAACACACCACTTCCACCACCCACCACTCACACAGTCTCCTGGGTACAGCAGTTTAAACCTGCTCTTAAAACGAAAACAAATTTCTGACATCGGCAGCAGCCCATATCATCCTCTTACGTCCCGGGCTGTAATGACCGCCCTACGTAAGTTACTATATATTCTCGATAGAGACAAACGATTTAATTCGGCTGGGGGAAGCCCTACACAGTAAAGGTCTACTACGTTTTAATTTACAGGTACAGTACAGGAAAGCTTGTGTGCTACGTCATCAGCTTCATCCTCTACAAGAGCGTCATAAAACTGATGTTGAGTTTAGGCATACAAGTACTTTTTTTTTTTTTTTTTTTTTTTTTAACGAGAAATATGGCTGATGGCTGTTCTGCGAGACCATGAAGTATCAGCGCCTGCCCGACATCCAGTACTGGTAAGGTGGTGAGAGAGGAAGGCACGGAGGTGAGGTGAATGGATATGCCATCCCCACCACGCGGCCTGAAAACCTCTGAAAGTCCTGACCCTCACAAAAATCCGCCCCACCACACTTGGATATACTGTGTGTATATATATATATATATATATATATATATATATATATATATATATATATATATATATTGTTACATAGCCTATGATTTCATCATCCTTTGTGTAATTCTAACGTACAGTATGCTGCATGTTTGATCACGAGCGTGTTCTACCTCACTCCCCCCTTCTACCCTTATAGTAAAGTAAGTCGTTCTTTCTGTTGTTCAGAGCAGGATTGTCAACTCTTTGTCCCCATGGCTTCATTTGCGCGTCCTTCTTACAAGTTGTATCAAGCTCTGCCGGCCCCTATATAATGAGCTCAGTCTCTGCATTATTGCCACTTAGATCTACTCCTCATTTTGCTCACATCTCTGTCCTCCCCTGTACAGTTGTTATTATTGTGAGTGCTCAGGAAGTCTCCAGCCATCTAGCAGCTGTGTAATTTGAGTATAAGTGTTATTGCATTTTTTCTTGTACTGTGTAGCATAAGGTGTTAATTCTTAGGCCTAGTTAGGTTTTTGTGATTGGTGTAAGGTTTCATGTCAGCCATTGTTCATAATATTTCGTATCTGTAATAATATATCTTGCATTCACTGAGTATTATCTGGTATTTTCATTTTATCAGGGCTGACTTAGATAAATTTACTCATGCTAATTTCGTGTTAATAGAGGCTATTGCAGTTAACCATATATTTTTGACCTGTTTTTTGCCATTACATTATCCTTATGAGCCCTGAATGTTTTGTTGTTAGTTTGAGCATTAAACTTTAACTTGTAATTTTACCTAACTCTTTTGTTTTGAACCTGGAACTTTACGGGACAGTAGTGATTTTTAGTATTCTCACTTAAAGTGTACATTATCTTTCTCTGTTCCGTAACATCAATTTGGCGACCTCTTATCAGGATATTCAGGATATTGTCATAAGGATATTGGTTGATATTTTGTGACTGTGATTTATTCATTCATTCATTCATTGCCAGACGCCATGTATCCCAGACGGGGTGGCCGAGGGCTTAGAGTTAATTGTTTTACAGGGAGGGGCACTAATCCTCCACCACCCCACTTATTCATGATGTCTACTATTACTACGCTTGATGAAGCCAAAGATTTTTTGTCAAATTGTCATAAATGACTTTGTGTCATAAAATACTTTGTGGTTCTTTGTGCTTGAGTTGTAGTTGAGTTATATATATATATATTAGACTTGTGGTCGAGCGGCTTTTATATCTTGTAGTAGCTTCCCCATTTGTCATGTAGTGACAGGAGAGGTAAAGAATAGTATGGGACTATTTTTATTTGTCTTGGAAATATTAACAAGTCTCTCACACGGAACGAAGTATAAGTCCCGGGTAGCTACCTCCCTGTCTCGCTATCTGTCTCTCTCTCTCAAATTGCCAAGCCCTTCTCCCGTGACCTGTCTCTAGGATCGCTTGTCCCCTTCTCCTCCTGCCTGTTCGGTGGCTAACCTCCCTCTCCGCTCTCTTTCCTAAATTCTGGTGCAGCAGGGGTGTGTCACGTGTGTTCCTCGTGGATGGACTAGGTCTTTGTTCACGAGAGGACTGCTGACAGCTAACTGCATCATCTCCTTACTGGCCGCTGTCGTCAGCTTTCCTCAGTGTAACTTGCAAACCTCATTTCCTTTTCCCAGGCTCGCAGAGGGCTGTCTATCTATCTATTTATCTATCTATCTATCATGATTTGCAATTATAATATGGAGTCCTACCACAAAATGTGCAAACAGTGCGTGATGTAGAAAACAGAACAAAAAATGAACTTAAGCTTGTTGCTCAACAATTGGGAATTGTTGTTCGCTCTCATCATTCTAAAGATCACATTGTTGACATGATTAATGAAAGCTTGTTTAATGTAACTCCTCGAAATGAGCAAACGCAGATTGAATTAGCTAAGTTACAGCTAGCCCTGCAGGAGGCTCGTGCTAAGAAGGCTGAATTTCAGGCAAAAGCTAAGGAGGCTGAGGCACAAGTTGAAATTGCTAGGATTCAGGCAGACCATGAGTATCGCATGAAACAAGGTGGAACTGGATCATCTAGCTCTGATGATTTTGATGTGGCTAAAAATGTTAAACTTGTCCCTCCTTTTAATGAATCTGATTTAACAAAGTATTTTCAGTTGTTTGAGAGGGTAGCTACAGGTTTTAATTGGCCCAAAAAGTATTGGCCAGTACTCATTCAAACTGTTCTCACCGGTAAAGCTCAAGTAACTTATGCATCTTTGCCTCAGGATCAATCTGATAATTATGATGTAGTTAAGAGCTTGATTCTTAAGGCCTATGAGCTTGTTCCTGAAGCCTATAGAGTAAAATTTAGGACAACTTATAAGTAAGATAAGCAATCCCATGTTGAGTATGCAAAAATCAAAGAAGATCTGTTAGAGCAGTGGTTAAATTCTAAGAATATGGATTCTGATTTTGACAAATTTAAGCAGATGATTTTGCTGGAGGACTTCAAAAGGTGTATTTATAAAGATGTAAGCCTATATCTTGATGAGAAGAGAATAGATAATTTGTCTGGTGCTGCAGTTTTAGCTGAAGAATATGTTCTCACTCACAAGAGATATTATAAAGAAAAAAGGAAAGTTGAGAATAAGTACGTTGCCTCTACTCAGAGTACAGGTAACAGGAAAGAGAATAAAGATGATGTTTCTCAGGAAGTAAATACCAGCTTCACCTCTAGATTTCAGAAAAGTAAATGTACTTATTGTAGTAAGCTTGGTCATACTACGGAGAAATGTTTCAGGAGACAGCGTGATGTGAACAAAAAGGAGTCTTTAAATATTCAGTCAATTGGTCTAGTGTCCACCCTTGAGAGTTCCCAGAATTCTTTAATTGAGTTAACTGAACCTGCTTTGAGGGGTAAATTAAATTCTCATGATGAAGCTCCTCTTTTGAGCAGTAACGTGGGTGACACTCTCAAGAGTTCATGTGCTAATTTCCTGTCTGATGGTTTTGTCAGTCCTCTGGACAGTAATGACAGGAAATCAGTTATAATATATCGTGATACAGGTGCTTGCCAATCCCTTATGCTGACCAGTGTTCTAGGCTCTAATGTTAATTCCTCTGATGAAACTGTAATCTTACAAGGTGTAGGGAATAATTACTTCTCTGTCCCTCTGTGCAGAGTGAATTTAGAGTCTGGTTTTGTTAATGGTTCCGTTATGGTTGGGTTGGTTGAGACACTCCCAATGTCAGGTGTAACTTTCTTACTTGGAAATGATATTGGTGGAAGTCAAGTGTGTCCAGCTCCTCAGTTGTCTAGTGAGCCAGTGGCTGCGGCCCAGGATTGTAATGTCCCTGATGTGTTCTCTGCATGTGCTGTCACTAGGGCTAAGTCTAAAGTTACTGGTGACTTAGAGGATAATGATGATGATGATGTTATCCTAGCTGACACTTTTCTTGCTAATTTGGACCACTCACCAGATGAGGCAGTACCCCGTAGTGTTGATAATTTGTCTCGTCAAGAGTTGGTTGAGTTGCAGGTTGCTGACCCTGAGTTGAAAGGTCTAGCTAACTCTGCTTGCAGTGAGGAAGAGTCAGCCGGTGCTTCTACTTGTTATTATATAAAGTCAGGAGTACTTATGAGAAAGTGGAGACCCCCAACAGCATCAGCCGACTGAGTGGGAGGCTGTACATCAAGTTGTCATGTTTGTAGGCAGGATATCATTAGAGTGGCTCATGATTCCAGTTTGGCAGGACACCTTGGAGTGAGGAAGACTGTGGCACGCATTTTGAAACATTTCTACTGGCCAGGTATCTTCAGGGATGTTTCCTGGTACTGTAAGTCTTGTCACACCTGTCAAGTTGTGGGGAAGTGTAATCAGACCGAAAAGGTTGCACCTCTAGTTCCCATTCCTCCTTTTGAGGCGCCTTTCACCCGTGTGTTGGTGGATATTGTGGGCCCTCTTCCTAAGACTTCTTCAGGATTTTCTTATGTGTTGACCCTGATTGTTATGGCTACTCGTTATCCTGAAGCCATTCCACTTAGAAATATCTCAGCAAAGAACGTGGTTAAGGAAATGCTAGGGTTCTTCACAAAGTTTGGTCTGCCCAAGGTGGTACAGTCAGACTGAGGAAGTAATTTCATGTCAAATGTTTTCAAGCAGTCTCTGAAAGAGCTGGGCACCACCCAGATCACGTCTTCAGCTTACCATCCCCAGACCCAAGGAGCGTTGGAGAGATATCATCAAACACTCAAATCAATGCTCAAGAAATACTGTTTGGAACATCAGAAAGACTGGGATAAAGGTCTTCCATTCGTTGTATTTGCAGCAAGAGAATCTCCAAATGAATCACTGGGCTTCTCACCCTTTGAACTACTGTTTGGCCATGAAGTAAGAGGACCCTTTAAGCTACTCAAGGAATGCTGGCTGTCGGAGGAAGATGACGTCAACCTGCTGGAGTATGTGATGAAGTTCAAAGAACGGCTGTCCACTGCTTTACAGCTGGCGAGAGAGAATTTAGGAGCTGCCCAGGAGAAGATGAAAACTTGGTATGATAAGAAGTCCAGGTTACGCCACTTTCAGCCAGGAGATCAGGTTTTGATTCTGCTACCGGTGCATGGGCAACCTCTTCAAGCCAAGTTTAGTGGTCCTTATTTCGTGGAGAAGAAACTCAGTGATGTCAACTATGTCATCGCCACACCAGATCGTAGAAAGAACAAGCAACTTTGTCACATCAACATGCTAAAGTTATATCACAGGCGGGACGAAAATAACCCAGTCTGCACTGTAGCTGTTCCACCCGAGTCTGCAAGTGAAGTTCTCCCATGCAGCATGAGCCTGAGTGACAGTTTGGGGAAGAATCCTGATATCATGAATGATCTCCAGACTAAGCTTTCTCATCTACCTCCCGAGGAAAGGCAGGAGTTTTCGGCATTACTGCAGGAGTACCCGCAAATGTTCCGTGCCACTCCAGGAAGAACTACTGTGTTGATGCATGATGTCGATGTTGGAGACACAAAGCCAATTAAACTGCCTCCTTACCGTGTGAACCCAGTGAAAATTCCTCTCATCCAGAAGGAGCTTGGCTACCTGTTGGACCACAGGATGATTGAACCCTGTCAGAGTGAGTGGAGTTCTCCTGTCACTCTAGTCCCTAAGCCAGGTGGGTCACAGCGGCTTTGCATCGACTACAGACGTGTTAATCAGATAACCAAAACAGACACTTACCCTCTCCCTCGTGTGGAAGATTGCTTAGACAAGATCGGAAAGGCTAGGTACATAAGTAAGTTTGATTTGTTAAAGGGATACTGGCAAGTACCTATGACTGAACGTGCTAGGGAGATCTCATGTTTTGTAACACTAGGAAAGACTTTTGCATGTTCTGTGATGCCATATGGTATGAAGAATGCACCAGCCACATTTCAGAGGCTCATGAATGTTGTAACAGAGGGTTTGGCAGGGTGTGTTGTTTATATTGATGATGTATTAATCTTCAGTGACAACTGGAAAGATCACCTATGCCATGTCAGTAAATTTCTTGAGCGTTTGGTTCGGGCTAATCTTGTAGCTAATTTGTAAAAGTGTGAGTTTGGTCAAGCTAAAGTTCAGTACCTTGGGTATGTAATTGGTGATGGACATGTTGCACCACCAGCAGCTAAGGTTCAGGTTATAAGTGATCTTCCCAGACCTAAAAGTAGGAAAGAGCTACAAAGATTTTTGGGAATGGTAGGTTATTACAGGAGATTTGTTCTTAACTTTTCGATTCTTGTATCACCGCTTACAGACCTACTGAAAAAGAGAGTTAAATTTGTCTGGACCGATAACTGTGAATCCTCTTTCACCAAACTTAAAGCTATCCTATTAAGTCAGCCAGTGCTCGCTACTCCAAATTTTGCTAAGCCTTTTAAGATGGCTGTTGATGCAAGTGATACAGGAGCTGGGGCTGTTTTGCTGCAAGAGGATGATCAGGGTATTGAACACCCTGTATCTTATTACAGTAAGAAGTTCACTCCACCTCAAAAGAACTACTCAGCTATTGAGAAAGAGCTTTTGGCCTTGATTTTGGGTTTACAGCATTTTTCATTTTATTTGTGTTCTAGTTTTGACCCCATAGTCATTTATACCGATCATAACCCACTGAAATTCCTTAGTAAGTTTAAAGATAAAAATCAGAGATTGACAAGATGGAGTCTACTTCTTCAGGAGTATTCATTAGACATACAACATGTCAAGGGGAAAGAAAATGTTATTGCAGATTGCTTATCTAGACTTTAGACAGATTGTTTTAGAGTAATAAGAAATTTCCTTTGTAAATTTCTTTTTCTTTGTGGGGAGGTGTTACATAGCCTATGATTTCATCATCCTTTGTGTAATTCTAACGTACAGTATGCTGCATGTTTGATCACGAGCGTGTTCTACCTCACTCCCCCTTCTACCCTTATAGTAAAGTAAGTCGTTCTTTCTGTTGTTCAGAGCAGGATTGTCAACTCTTTGTCCCCATGGCTTCATTTGCGCGTCCTTCTTACAAGTTGTATCAAGCTCTGCCGGCCCCTATATAATGAGCTCAGTCTCTGCATTATTGCCACTTAGATCTACTCCTCATTTTGCTCACATCTCTGTCCTCCCCTGTACAGTTGTTATTATTGTGAGTGCTCAGGAAGTCTCCAGCCATCTAGCAGCTGTGTAATTTGAGTATAAGTGTTATTCCATTTTTTCTTGTACTGTGTAGCATGTGTTAATTCTTAGGCCTAGTAAGGTTTTTGTGATTGGTGTAAGGTTTCATGTCAGCCATTGTTCATAATATTTCGTATCTGTAATAATATATCTTGCATTCACTGAGTATTATCTGGTATTTTCATTTTATCAGTGCTGACTTAGATAAATTTACTCATGCTAATTTCGTGTTAGTAGAGGCTATTGCAGTTAACCGTATATTTAACCTGTTTTTTTGCCATTACATTATCCTTATGAGTCCTGAATGTTTTGTTGTTAGTTTGAGCATTAAACTTTAACTTGTAATTTTACCTAACTCTTTTGTTTTGAACCTGGAACTTTACGGGACAGTAGTGATTTTTAGTATTCTCACTTAAAGTGTACATTATCTTTCTCTGTTCTGTAACAATATAGATATATATATATATATATATATATATATATATATATATATATATATATATGTGTGTGTGTGTGTGTGTGTGTATGTGTCCTGCTCCCAAGGCCCAGTAGTCCTCCTACTCTCGATTAAAGGGAAGTGTTAGACAACTTCACACAACAAATCCCCGAGCTACAGCGTATTAAATCATATAGCTCTGCTAGGGTGACATGAGAGCGTTACCTCTCCCAGTACAGCAGCCACCGGGCGGGGAGCGAACCCACAACCTCACGATTACCAGCGCGACACCCTACCACTGAGCTACCGCGCTCCGTAGTAGTCCTCCTACATACCATACACCTTTACATGTCACCACTTCGGCGCTAACACCCACCGACCATACTGAATATATGCTAGGGCTCTCATACAGGACTTGTGTATTGATATTAGCAGGGGTATTTTTATGACATGTCGGTGGGTCTTCTGGAAGATCATTAAAGTCTGTTTTTTATGAAATTCAAATCCTTAACTTATTCCCTGCCCCAGCGGGGTCTTGTAGATATATGAGGTATCATCTTAGACGGTGTGGACCATGGGACTCCTTTTAGATATAAAGGACTCCACCGAATATAATAAATGAGGTGGCATAAAAATTACATCTCACCAAAAACTATGTGGCAGAGAGGTGCGATTATTTGCCACAATCCTCCCAACCAAACATGAGTTCTATTGCAAATGATTTGACGGACGTTCCTGTTGGATCATCGTCTATTGAAGGTCCAACCGCACTGCCTCCTGTGCTTAAGGGCAGTGTGCCACCGAAAGTGAGTAGGCACTGTGTTGGCAAGTTAGAAACTGGGATATTAATCAAACTGAAATCCATAAAAATCTATGCATACAATGTAAGAAGCCTCGCAGAGGATTACAAACTTGATAACCTAATGACTGAACTGGAAAACATTTGTTGGGATATTGTAGGTTTAAATGAGACTCATAGAAAAAAAGAAAAAGTGATTCAGGTCGAAGACAGCAACACCTATTTTACTACAGAGGAAGGCAAAATGAAATAGTTAGTGGTGTAGGACTTCTAATTGACAGAAATCTTGCAGACAACATTGTTAAATTCAGCAGTGTATCTGACAGAGTAGCATTGGTTGCAATTAGACTATGCCAAAAATATACCCTGAAAATAATGCAAGTATATGCACCAACTTCTCAATGCCCAGATGAAGAAATAGAAACATTCTATGACAACATCTCCCAAGATATGGAAAAGAATAGACCACATACACTATACTCATGGGAGACTTCAATGCAAAAGTTGGGAAATCAAAAAATTGAGAAGCATGTATGGGAAAATCTGGAGTGGGAGAAAGGAACGAAAGAGGAGAAATGGTGGTAAATTTTGCTGAAATGTTTAACATGAGAATAATGAACACATTCTTTCACAAAAGAACAGGGAGAAAGTGGACCTGGAGAAGCCCAAATGGAGAAACAAAGAATGAAGTCGACTTCATTATAGCAGATAAGAATAACACGATCACAAATGTCACAGTTATCAACAAAGTAAACATAGGAAGTGACCATAGAATGGTGGGTTGCACAGCAAGATTCAATTTCAAAAGTGAAAGAAAGAAGATGATTAAAGATAAAAAGATATGCACAATAAAAGTAAACGAAAACAAAGCAGCCTTTCAGTTGGAAATAAGGAACAGATTTCAGGCTCTAAGTAATGCTGAATGTGACACTGATCAGCTGAATGACAAACTAACAAAAGTGCTACGAGAATCAGCGGAGGTAGTAGGGAAACCTAATACAACCAAAGCCAAGAAGTATCCAGAAACGACACTCAAACTTATGAAAAAAAAAAAAAAAAAAAAAAGGAAAGGAAAGTAAAAACAAAGAGAGATGAAACAGAGTGAGCGGAATTCAATAAGCTTATCATCAAGAGACAAAGAGAAGAAAAAAGAAAGAGAAACATGGATCGGATCAAAGATGATATCAAAAAAGGAAAAAGCTTGAAACAGGTCCGAAGTAAAATGGCACTAGGAAAGCAACAATTACTTCACTGAAAGATAAAAACGGTGAAGTCATTAAATCCAGAGATAAGATGGTGAAGAGAGTTGATGAATTTTACAAAGAACTTTACGCATCAACGACAGTAGTACCAATGGCAAACTTTTCAGGTGACACAAGTGAAATACCTTAGGTAACACCAAAGTAAATATTTCTCTTAAAAATATGAAAAGAGAGAAGGCTCCGTGAGAAGATGGAATAGTAGCAGATTTACTGTTGGATGCAGGAGCAGAAGAACAAAACAAGCTTGCTCGCTTATTTACTCAGTGTATAAAACAAGAAAATTTCCCGAACATGGTGTAATGCAATAGTTATTTTACTTAACTAAAAAGGTGACTCAAAAGATCTTAGTAACTATCGACCCATTAGCTTATTATCAGTCATTTACAAACTCTTCACTAAAGTCCTCACAGAATAACAACAAATTTGGAGGAAAACTAACCTTGTGAACTGGCAGGATTCCAAAGCGGGTATTCGTCTACTAATCATCTACACATAACAAATCAGCTAACTGAGATAACAACAGACTATAATAAACCACTGTGCTTAGGTTTTGTTGATTACGAAAAGGCTTTCGACTCAATGGAGCACATAGCAATTATAAATTCATTGCGAGAACATAGAGTGAATGTGAACATTGTAAAACTGCTCGAAAACTTAAATAAAGAGGGAACTGATACATTTAAATTATGTAAGGACTCAGAGAAAATTAAGATTGAGAAGGGCGTGCATCAGGGAGACACAGTTTCACCAAAATTATTTTCAGTATGCCTAGAAAGTATTTTCAGAAAGCTAGACTGGAAAAACAAAGAAGTGAACATAGATGGAGAAAAGCTAGACCATTTAAGATTTGCAGATGACATTGTCCTAATCTCAGAAACAGCAGAGACATTGCAAGAAATGTTAAATGACTTCAACAGAGAAAGTCTCAAAGTAGAGCTAAAGATGAACCGGAGTAAAAATAATGTTTAATTCACTAACACTAAAGAGCGTCATCAGAATAAGCGGAGAAATTCTTGAAGAAGTCGAGGAGTACAATTACTTGGGGCAAATACTAAAATTAACGACAGATCATGATAGCGAAATAAAAAGACTCATTACAATTGGATGGAAAGCTTTCGGTAAACATAGAGACATCATGAACAGTAGCTTGCCAGTTTGCACGAAATGAAAATTATATAATGAATGTATAATTCCAGCCATGACGTATGGTTGTGAGACCTGTATACTGACAAAATCGATGGAAAATAAATTAATCCTTTCTCAGAGAGCAATGGAAAGGTCAGTGTTGGGAATATCATTAAGAGACAAGAAAAGATCAACTTGAGTGAGATACCAGACTAAATTCAAAGCTATTATAGAAGTTATAAAAGAACAGAAATGGGGGTGGGCAGGCCATGTAGCAAGAATAAGGGATAACCAACCGATGGAGCAAAAGAGATTGTAAGCGTCGCAGAAAAAGGCCAGAAAGGAGGTGGAGAGATGAGATAGAGAAATTTGCAGGGAAAACGTGGAAGAGTCAAGGAATTCTTGGAAAAAGTTGGGGGAGGTCTTTGCTTAGCGTGGACTTGTAATGGCTGATGATTTTTTTTTTTAATGCGAGTAAGAAGGAACCTAAGGCTAGGAGCCCGCAAACAGTTCCTTCCAAGAAAAAAAAACAAAAACAAAAGTGAGCCAAATTCAAAATCTGTTCATTTCGAGATGCCTGGACACACTGCGTTTGAAAGACTAGAGATCATAGGAAGTAGGCAATACAGACAGAGGGAGACAGTTCCAGAGTTGACCTGTTGCATAAATGAAGGACTGGGAGTAACGGTTAACTCTTGCATTAGAGAGTTGGTCAGAAAAGGGATGAGAGTTTGTTGGAGACGGGTGTTACACGCCCCTCGTAGAGGTGAAGGGATGTAGGCAGATAGTTGAGAGGAGCAGTGACCATGGAAGCAGCGATAGAAAAGAGATAAAGAGGCAGCAGTGCGGCGAAGAGACACAGATTGAAAGGAGGCAGTAAGAGAAGGAGAGTTGATGAGACGAAAAGCCTTTGACTCCACCCTATTGAGAAGAGCTATATGTGGGGAGCTTCCCACACGTGAGAGTTGTACTCTATACAGGGACGAATAAAACCCATGAATAAAGTCAACAATTGTGCAGGGGTAAAGAAGGTATGGAGTCGGCTTAGCACACCTAATCATTTGGAAGCTGATTTTACAAGAGATGTAATATGATCTTTCTAAGATAAATCCCGAGTAAATGAAACCCCAAGCATGTTCAAGGATGATGCAGGATTAAGCTGGATATTATTAAACGTTAGTGGGTACTCCTGTGGAAGACTGTGTCGGGTTGATAGGTGTAAAAACTGAGTCTTTGATGCATTAAAAACAACAAGATTATTTTTACCCCAGTCAGAGATACGAACCAAGTCAGACATTAGTTGTGCCATAGCCTCATCGCTTGTTTGTTGAAATAACTGCTGAGATGGACGTTGCAGAAACCGAATAGAAAGGTGAAGGGTGGAATCATCAGCGTACGAGTGGATAGGGTTAGATGTACAACTTAGATGATCATTGATAAATAAAAGGAAGAAAGTAGGTGCTAGGACAGAACCCTGAGGAACACGACTGTTGACAGATCTAGGAGGAGAATGGTGGCCGTGTACAACAATGGCCATAGAAAGGCCAGAAAGGAAGCTATAGATGAAGGCACAGATAGAAGGATAGAAACTGTAAGAAGGCAGTTTGGAAATTAAATATTTATGCCAGACTCGATCGAAAGACTTTGAGATGTCAAGTGCGATGGCAAAGCTTTTGCCAAAGTCCCGAATGGAGGATGACTAGGAGTCTGAATGGTAGGGGGGAATATCGCCAGTGGAGCATTCCTGACGGAACCCATACTGACGATCAGAAAGAAGGTTGTGATAGGAAAGATGCTTTAAAATTTTTCTGTTAAGAATAGACTCGAAAACTTTTGAGACACAGGATGTTAAAGCAGTTGGACGATAGTTAGAGGGTTGGGAATGGTCACCCTTCTTTGGGACTGGCTGAATGAGAGCAAACTTCCAGCAAGAAGGGAAAGTACAAGCTTATAGACAAAGGTGAAAGAGTTTACCTAGGCAGGGTGTAAGCTCAGAAGCACAGTTTTTGAGGACAACAGGAGGGATTCCATCAGGCCCATATGCCTTGTCAGTACTGAGGCCAGTGATGGCAGAAAATACTTCAGCTGAAGAAATTTTAATGTCAGCCATGAGGAAGTCAGAGGGAGGAAGTGGTGGAGGAACAGCACCAGAATCATCTAAGGTGGAATTGAAGGAGAAAGTCTGAGTGAAGAGATCTGATTTATCAGTAGAAGAAATAGCTACAGAGCCATCAGAGTAGAAAAGAGGAGGGAAGGATGATGAGGTAAAGATGTTAGAAAGGTTTTTGGCAAGGTGCCAGAAGAAGCCGGAAGAATTTGAGTTGGAGAGTTAAGAGCATTTAGTATGGATGAAATTATTTTTAGCACAGTGAAGAACAGACTTAGTATGATTCCAGGCAGAAACATAAAAAAGGTGTGATTCAGGGGTGGGTTGGCTCTGGTACCTTTTATAGGCCCTCTCTTTGTTGCGGACAGCATTAGAACAAGTGTGATTAAACCAAGGCTTTCTTGCATCAGTTAAAGGATATGAGAAAGGAATGTATGCTTCCATGCCCGAGAGAATAACCTCCATTATGCGCAAGGCACACTCATATGGCTCCCGGCCACAGAAGCAATAATCATTCCATGGAAAATCAAAGAAGTACTGCCTGAGGGCCTCCCAATCTGCAGCTCCAAAGTGCCACAGTCGACATTTCTTTGGAGGGTCTGCAGGCCGTACCAGAGCGATAGGACAGGTTAAGGTAATAAGGTTATGATCAGAGGAGCCCAACGGAGAGGAAAGATTAACAGCGTAAGCAGAAGCATTAGTTGTAAGGAAGAGGTCAAGTATGTTGGAGCTCTCTCCAAGGTGGTCAGGGATACAGGTAGGGTGCTGTACAAGCTGTTCTAGGTCATTCAGGATACAAAAGATGTAGGCTTGTTCATCAGGTGGATCAGTGAAAGGAGAGGAAGCCAAAGGTGGTGGTGAACATTGAAATCTCCTAGAATGGAAATTTCAGAGAAAGGAGAAATGGGCAGAATGTGTTCCATCGTAGAAGCAAGATAGTCAAAGAATTTTTGATAGCCAGTAGAATTAGGGGATAAGTAAACAGCACAGATATATTTAATCAGAGAATGACGGGAGACCCGAAGCCAGAGAGTAGAGAATTCAGAAGAATCAGGTTCAGGAACACGAGAGCAAGATAAGTCGCTGTGTACATGTACACAACAGCCACATTTGGCTTTGAAATGAGTATAGAGAAAGTAGAGAGATGCAGAAAATGGTTTGCTGTCAGTTGCCTCAGACAGCTGAGTCTCGGTAAGAGAGAGAAGGTGAGTTTAGATGAGGAGAGGTGATATTCAAGAGAAAGTTAGGAAAGGCTGCGAATGTTCGAGAAATGAAGAAGTGAGTCAGACAGTGGTTCCAGTCAGCTCTTAGAGTCATCACCGGGAGAGGGGCAGATGGTGGGGGCATTTATGGTCCCCCCCCACGGGGACTCTGAGGAATCATTAACATGCGCCATTTTAATTATCCAGTTTTGAAAAGGAAGTGTAGTGTGTACTTTGCATGTAGTTTGGTATTAGATAGCATGCTGGGCTGCTGTCTGTGTTACTGAAACACTGAAAAAAAAAGTATATATATATATATATATATATATATATATATATAGATATAGATATATCTATATATATCTATATCTATATATATATATATATATATATATATATATAGATAGATATATATATATATATATATATATATATATATATATATATATATATATTGTTACGGAACAGAGAAAGATAATGTACACTTTAAGTGAGAATACTAAAAATCACTACTGTTCCGTAAAGTTCCAGGTTCAAAACAAAAGAGTTAGGTAAAATTACAAGTTAAAGTTTAATGCTCAAACTAACAACAAAACATTCAGGACTCATAAGGATAATGTAATGGCAAAAAACAGGTTAAATATATGGTTAACTGCAATAGCCTCTATTAACACGAAATTAGCAAGAGTAAATTTATCTAAATCAGCCCTGATAAAATGAGAAAACCAGATAATACTCAGTGAATGCAAGATATATTATTACAGATACAAAATATTATTACCACTGGCTGACAATATGAATTACTTTACTAGGCCTACGAATCAACACCTTATGCTTTACAGCACAAGAACAAAGTGTAATAACACTCATACTCAAATTACACAGCTGCTAGATGGTTGGAGACTTCCTGAGCACTCACAATAATAACAACTGTACAGGGGAGGACAGAGATGTGAGCAAAATGAGGAGTAGATCTAAGTGGCAATTAATGCAGAAACTGAGCTCATTATATAGGGGCCGGCAGAGCTTGATAGAACTTGTAAGAAGGACGCGCAAATGAAGCCAGAGGGGACAAAGAGTTGACACTCCTGCTCTGAACAACAGAAAGAACGACTTACTCTACTATAAGGGAGGAGGAGGGGAGTGAGGTAGAACACGCTCGTGATCAAACATGCAGCATACTGTACGTTAGAATTACACAAAGGATAATGAAATCATAGGCTGTGTAACAATATATATATATATAGATATAGATATATAGATATATTATATATATATATATATATATATATATATATACTGTATATAAAATAACAAAACAGAGGAAGGAAAAAAAAATGAATAAAAAAAATAATTTATACACCAGATTACTGGTGTCCTCATTTCATAAAATATCTGTAACAGTTAGACTTGAACAGCTGCAGGCTGAAGTTTGGAGGGAAACAACCCTGGGGAAGAGAGTTCCACAGAGATGCAGTTCGGGGAATGAATGAATTATGATAGGCAGAAGTTCTGCAATATGGCTGAGTGACATTCCAGTCATGAGCGCTACCAGATGCCCGTGTAGCACGAGAGAAGAAATGGAGAGGTGACATAATTTACGCAGCTTCATCTGAGCATTTGCCATAAAATTATCTGTAAAATAATGCAAGGCAGGCAACATTCCTTCTTACTTGTAGGGGAGGTAGTTTATTTGTAATAGCAGGGTTGTTAATAATTCTAACAGCTTTGTTCTGAATTTTGTCTAGTTGTTTTAATGCAACCTCTCCACATCCGTTCACATGGGTGATCAGTAAGCAAGCTGAGAGCGCACATGACTCTTATAAATTACAGCTAACTGCTTGACAGTGAAGAAGTTACGGACTCTGTACAATAATCCAAGTTTCTTTGAGGTGGTTTTAGCAAGTGATCTGACATGAGAGGTCCAGCTGAGGACGTTGTTAAGTAAGACACCGAGAATTTCTATACTTTTGGAGATGGGAATATTAGTAGCATTGAAGGCAATATACGAATCTGGCAATATCCTGCTATTGGCAAATTGTATAAATTTAGTTTTACTAGCATTAAATGAGACAAGGTTGTTTTGTCCCCATTCATAAACTGTAGATAAGTATTGATTTATAGAGATGGCTGTCCTGAGTCGAGAGTTAGAGATATTACTGTAGACTTTGTAAATGGGTGTCTGAGTGTGAATGAACTGTGAAGTGTTGAGTCATCTGCATATGAATGGATGGGTTTGTGGGTGACAGATAAGAAATCATTAATATGAACCAGAAACAGGGTTGGCGCCAGAACTGATCCCTGCGGCACAATGGCGTTAACTGAGTGGAAGTTGGAACATGCATCATCTACTTTTTCTCTTATTCTTCTGTCATTGAGATATGAGGAAATCAAAGGAACAAAAGACGTTAGTCCATAGCAAGGTACTTTGGACAGCAGGGAATGGTGCCATACTCTGTCAAAAGCTTCAGAGATATCAAGGGCTACTGCTTGAGTTTCTCCATGTAGGTGAATTGATTGATGGATGGTTTGAGTCAAGAGACTAAGTATGTCAATGGTGGATCTTTCATGACGAAAATCATATTGTCTATCACTAATTAAGTTGTTGGATTTAAGATGTTTAACTATGTGCTTATTAATTATAATTCAAATACCTTACCAAGAGAAGATGTGAGAGCTATTGGTCTGTAATCAGAGGGGTCAGAGGAACTTCCTTTCTTTGGAATATGGTTGACATAAGTTTCTTTCCATGAATTTAGGAAAGAAGAAGTACGTATGCATAGTCTGAATAATTTAGCAAGAACAGAGGCAAGTTCAGGGGAACACTTTTTCAAAACAATTGGGGGAATTCCATCTAGGCCTGGAGTTTTGTTGGTAGGTTAATTGTCTACGATGGATTTTACTTATCTTGGTTGTATTTTTAGTGGAACAATTTCGGGAGAGTCAAGTTCTAGTATTGGGACCTTCTGGTTGGCTTCCTCTATGGTAGAATTTCTGGCGACTGTACCGGCAAAGATATCTGCTTTCCTATGCGGGTCATTTGTAATGTTGCCATCTGACGATTTTTGTGGGGGAATGGGAAGACGACTTGTTAAAGTTATTACTGAAAGTACTGAGAGTTGACCAGAATATTCTAATGTCATTAGGGTTGTTAAGTAGTTATGTTTGAGTTTGAAGAAAGTTTGATTTAGCGAGATTTATTACGGCTTTTGCATGGTTTTTGGCAATTTTAAATTGAGAGAGTGATTCAGATGTTTTTTATATTAAGTAAGAGTTATATGCTAATGACTTTTGGGCTGTTGCTCAGGCACAGTTGCCATGAAACCATTTTGGAGAGTTCAATCTTTTAGTGAATTCTTGACTTTGTATGAATAACCCCATACCAGCTAGTATTAAGTCGTAAATGTGGGACTGGGTAAGATTGGCATCACTATAGAAGAAAGACTATCATGGAATGTCAGCAAGATAATTTCTAAATGCATCCCAGTTTGCCCTATCAAAGTGCCATTGGGTCACCCTGACTGGTTCAGAACGGGGAGGTTTGGGGGGCTAACTAATGAGGCTTTGATGAGATTGTGGTCAGAGGATCCAAGTGGTGACAGTACTTCTATCCTGTATTGATCTGGATTATTTGTCAGGAATAGATCCCAGAGAGGGGCTTTATGGTCAGCATAATCTGGTTTTCTGGTTGGTTGCTTTACCAACTGCGTGAGATTAAACGATTCTCCAAACAGCTCGCACTCTAGACCAGCATCGTCAGTCCTGGCAGAATGGAACAATCATTCAACATTATGTATGTTAAAATCACCCAAAATGGTAATTTTGGTGCTACGGGCAAGGTTAAGGTTACTCAACTGTGTGGATATGGAATCAAATACACTGGGTTCTGAAGAAGCACTGGGGAAGCGATAGACTACACAGATATATTTGGTAATATTTTGACAATTTAGTTTATACAATGAGTAATCAAAACTGGATGAAGTGAAGTTTAAAACAGTGTCAACTGCATATTGAAATTTGATATAACAACAGGTGCCGCCCTTGTTACGGAAGTTTGTGAGGAGATGGTAACTGGGAAAACAAAATGGGGATATTTAAATTGGTGCCAAGACCACGGATGTTGGTGAAGAATAAAGCTGCACTTTCACTTCTCCGCTGACGAGCATGACTTGAAATTTCAATAGTCACTGCCGGCACAGTCGCTTGATGGCAACCGGGGAGGACCCTGTGCCGCCAGCCCTGCCCTGCCAGTGGTGGCAATCTGAGGTACCACCTAGTCTGAAAGTAATATTGCAGTGGCCATTGCTGAAGGGAATGGGCACAGAAGGTGTGATATCTTATGTGCATGTAGTGTGGTGTAGACAGTTGAAGGTAGAGGTATTAAGAGAGCATGCTGGCCTACTCTCTGTGTAAATGAAAGCACTGAAAATGTTCAGCAAAGGGAGATGGTCAGACTCAGGTCCTGAGGGCTGGTGAAACGGGAGCTCCATCTCTCCCTATCACCAACTTTCCATCCACCTCAGGAGTACTGCCTTGTTCGACTGGTGGTACAGTCTACTCCTCTCTCTCTCTCTCTATCTCTCTCTCTCTCTCTCTATCTCTCTCTCTCTCTCTCTCTCTCTCTCTATATATATATATATATATATATATATATATATATATATATATATATATATATATATATATATATATATATACTGGAGAGAGAGAGAGAGAGAGAGAGAGAGAGAGTCTTATTAAGCCAAGGATTCTATTCCCTGACACAAAAAGACTCTAAAACCTTCCAGCAATCACTACAGCTAGACTATACTAAAATGGTCCCTATAAAGTTTAGTTCAACAGGACCGAAGTGTTCTCATACTGCTGAATGAGGTGCGCTGTGCCATGATCGGCCCGTTCAGGCAGACTTTTTTTTTTTTTTTTTTTTTTTTTTATGGCTTAATGCCCTGAGCCAAAGGCCCAGGCCATTAAGCCATATTTAGTTATTTTTATGTTTTTTTATTATTTTATTATAGTGTATTCTTTAAATCATTATTTTTCATTCATTCATTCATTGCCAGACGCCATGTATCCCAGACGGGGTGGCCAATGGCTTAGAGTTATTTAATTTTAAAAATACTACGATAATAAACAAATCTAAAAACCTAACTGATGAATCGCTATTCTACACTATAGCCTAAAGATACCAATAGCTAAACCTGACCAAATGAACAAATGCCTACACTAATGAGGAAAAATACCTCGACCAACAGAAAACCAGTGGCTGCTAATGTGTAATGCTTCTCAACAATACCCACCTACACTCATCACCTGGTGACTGTTAGGCGAGGCATGTGTATTAATACAGGGAACATCAGTATAAGAAAAAATAAATAAAAACAGATGAACTGCTCCATATACGTCAACTGTCGATTCTAATTAAGAAAACTTTAACAGATGCAAATCATTTACACGTGTACAAAAAGTGAAATACGTCGTCCAGCATAGCATCATCGACTGACAGTGCCCAGTCCCTCTCTATATTACACACGTCCACGCACCAACTTGTCACACATACACACACAAAGTCAGCCAGGAGACAGGACGTGTGTGCTGGGCAATTCCCAGGTCCTGCCCTCCCTCCTTACTGTTTTATAACCAGCCCATACCCCACTGACCGGGCTAAAGTATGGCCCGGCCTGCACTACAGGTGCAGGGAATCTTTGAACGAACGAACGAACCAACTGGTGACTGTCAGGCAAGGCACGTGGTTTAATAAAGAGGAATATAACCAAATATGTCAACTGTCAGACCTAATCAAAGTACACAATGTATACATAATTAAAACAGATAAAAACCATAACCTGACCTAAGTGCTCGTCGACCCGATTTGCAAGTGCTACCCACGTACATTGCTTGACAATATTTTTTATGCAAGGAAAATGGAACCAAAAGCGAGAAGCCAGTAAGATTGTTCCCTCCAGGAAAAAACAAAACCAAAGTAACAGTTAACCAAATTCAACATCTGTTCACTTCAAGATACCTGGACACATTGCATTTGATAGACTGGAGGCCATAGGCAAAGAGGAAGACAATTGCAGAGCTGACCTGTTGCATACATAAAAGACTGTGAGTAACGGTTAACTCTGGCACTGGAATTGGACAGAAAAGGTGAACTGGGGCAAGTAAAACATAAACGATCAATGAGTGCAGCATCTGGCATCTGATGCTTCAAATGAAAAAACTAATCTTGAGTGTGTACGTGGGTTTCAATTTAAAATTCTTACCAGGGTAATATTTGTCTGGCGCTGCTTCTAGTGATTGTCTGATCTGAATAGACAGGTCACCAAAGTATGGGATGGACTTCATATGTTAAGGTTCATAAAGAAAAAGCAAAACAGAAACATATAGAAAAACAAGTTAATGAAATCCACGACGGAATTCTACAGAAAATTAGAGGCAAATACTGTCTAAATTCATGTGATCCAGGTACAGTAATGTTCATTTATTCTAGTGTACTGACCGAAAACAACCACATTCAAATAACTGACCAGTATATTTAAATTTAAAAGTTTATGAATATAAGAAAATTTTGAGAGTGTTAGTACATCCCAAAAAATAATAAATGAACCAAACATTAAGAAGTGTCCACACAATAACTTGGTGAAGGGCACAAGATATACATGGTAGCGTTGACCCTTCAGTTTCATACGAGACATCCAAATTCTTGACTCTGCTATGGGTTTTCAATATATGTTTTCCAGGAAGAAGGGTATGGTCGTGAGGGATGTCGACGAAACATATTACTGAAACTGGTGGTCCTTTCTTAACTTGCTGTATCTTCATACATACTAGATGACACCAGGAAGATTGGACTTGTTCCAGTTCAGGGCAGGGCTTGAAAAATACGGGAAAACCAGACGATGACCATGCAGGACCCAGTCTCAGAAGTAAAATACTGTGCCAGAACGTGGCTGAAGTCCACTCCCTGACTTACATCCAGACTTACATACCTGAAAGTGTTAGAACTTTCAGGTAGTTTCAAGTAAATTACTTAGGTGAAATTATCACACTTAAACATGAAAAACAAAAATTTGCATAGGAGCATTTCAGGGAATCAAGAGAACCCCCAAGCTAGACCTCATTAGATCATATAGCCCTGCTAGGGTGACGGGAGAGCGCTACCCCTCCCAGCACGGCAGCCATCCGGGTAGGGTTCAGGGAATCAAGATAATGCAGCTGCCCCTATGACCACCCTAACTTTTAGTTGTTAGGGTGGTAGTGCACAGGATAAGAAATCACCCTTATTTGTAATTACCAAACAGTTTTTAGTATACGCATGGTGTACGTGACTGCATAGTTTTACCCCAAGGAAGCAAGCTGCTGACACAACTGTTCTGCACCTCCTAACACAGCTGTTCTGTACTTCTCATATCTCACAATTTTCATGGAAGATTTCATTTTCAGAACATTATTAGCATAGGTCTAATACAATAAAAATACCTTTTAGGGGACTAGAAGTCGATGTACCATCTCATAATGGGGCTAAGAGAAGAAAAAGCTCAAGGCTGGAGGACACGATTTTGCCCTCGAATCGTCAAAACACATCCAGCGAGCGTCTCTCCCATCAGTGAAATGCTCAGCCTCCCCTTAGGGACCCTTATGATAAAACTTTTAAACTAGCGCTGATATTTCCTATTAGAAATGTGGATGAATATCGCAAAATATATAAGAACTTATTGGTAACATATTAATCTCAAGTGTTATCATTCAGCTGAAAAAATAAATACTGAATCGATTTAATGATAACACAGCATCATGGTAAAAATGTGTAAAAACATGGGATATTACGGGGTAAGGCGTAAAAATATTACTCGCACTTATTTTCAACCTGCACACTAGCACTAGCTTATCAGGCTGAGAGAGGTTTTTACTGGCTTTTGGACTGGACTTTTGCCTCTCAGTTAGAAAACCTTGTTTTTATATATTTTCTTAGAGTCTGGGACAATGGTGAACAGGCTAAAATGCTTTAAGCTTTCCCATGGTATTAAATCTGATGTACAGTTGTAATTAGGACGATCCAAGACACAGCTTGTAGTAGTTGGTTTAAAAACCAGCAAGGTTTTCTCTCCTTTATTTTCTAGGACTGACAGGCATACTGAAATCTCTTGGCAGAAAAAGACTTGGTTAGACTTGTATGTAGACTCGAAAAGGGACGGGGATTTGTCTAGCTTCATAATAATGACTATGACTCCAAGATTAATTTATATATTGCAGATATATACATCTGAATTCAATGAGGTGATTTATACTGAGTTTTCCAAACTTACGGCTAAACAAAAAAATTTTAAAGCATCTTTCCTATTACAACCTTCTTTCTGATCGTCAGTATGGGTTCCTCCAGGAACGCTCCACTGGCGATCTTCTCACCCCTGGTCATCCTCCTTTCGGGACTTTGGCGAGAACTTTGCCATTGCACTTAACATCTCAAAGGCATTCGATCGAGTCTGGCATAAAAGTTTAATTTCCAAGCTACCCTCTTACGGTTTCTATCCTTCTATCCGTGCCTTCATCTATAGCTTCCTCAGTGGTTGTTCTATAGCCGCTGTTGTAGACGGCCATCGTTCTTCTCCTAGATCGATCAACAGTGGTGTTCCTCAGGGCTCTTTCCTATCACAAACTCTGTTCCTTTTATTCATCAGTGACCTAATCTGTACATCTAACCCTATCCACTCATACACTGATGATTCCACCCATCACCTTTCCACTTGCTTCCCGCAGCGTCCATCTCAGCATTTGCTTCAGCAAACAAGGGACAAGGCTATGGCACACCTTATGTCTGATTTGGCTCATATCTCTGACTGGGGTAAAAGTAATTTTGTTGTTTTTAATGCATCAAAGACTCAGTTACACCTATCAACCCGACAAAATCTTCCACAGGAGTACCCATTAATGTTTAATAATATCCAGCTCAATCCTACATCATCCTTAATCATACTTAGGATTTCATTCTCTCGGGATTTATCTCAGAATAACCATATTACATCTCTTGTAAGATCTGCTTCCAAGAGATTAGGTGTGCTAAGCCAACTCCGTACCTTTTTTACCCCTGCACAGTTGTTGACTTTATCATCTATATGGTTTTATTCGTCCCTGTGTAGAGTACAACTCTCATGTGTGGGGAGGCTCCCTACATACAGCTCATCTCAACAAGGTGGAGTCAAAGACTTTTTGTCTCATTAATTCTCCCCCTCTTACTGGCTCCCTTCACCCTCTGTCTCCTCGCCGCACTGTTGCATCATTATCTGTTTTCTGTTGCTACTTCAATGGCCACTGCTCCTCTGACCTGTCTGCTTGTATCCCTCCACCTCTACAATAGATACGTAGCACCCGTCTAGCAACAAACTTTCTTCCCTTTTCTGTCACTCTCCAATGAAAAAGTCAACCGTTACTCCCAGTTCTTCATTTATGCAGCAGGTCAACTCTGACACTCTCCCTTTGTTCGTATTTCATACTTCCTATGCTCTCCAGTCATTCAAATGCAGTGTGTCCAGCCATCTCGAAATTAACGGATCTAGAATTTGGCTCTCTGTTGTATTGTTTGTGCTTTTTCTGGGAAGGAACGCTTTGCTGGCTCCTGGCCTTTGGTTTCTTCTTACTTGCACAAAAATTAAAAATATACAAATATATATACAGTATCTCTCATCTCATCTCATCAGCCGTTTGAGTGTCCACTGCAGGACCGGCCTATCCCTACCGAAGTGGGGACGATACAGCCAATGTTTCTCTACCAAGTGGCTTAGGCTGTCTGGCAGAGATTGCATGTAGGGTGAGAAGTGCTTGTAAGTGTGAATGTTGTGTTGGAGTGGCTTTGGATGTGTGTGAAGTCTGTGAACCAAGTGTAATTGGCCCGCACAAGCCGACTGAGTGCAAGCATACTGTATGGTATGCAACACTGGTTCAACCACAGCACCCCTTATGTCCGCCAAAGCAGTATGTGGCCTGAAAAATGCTCCCAAAGTTTATTACCCTGGCACGGCGCGAACCCTCATTCTTCAGTTTATGAAAATGCATACCCTACCACTGTACCACAAAGGCTCCATATATATATATATATATATATATATATATATATATATATATATATATATATACGAGAGAGAGAGAGAGAGAGAGAGAGAGAGAGAGAGAGAGGTTGATAGAGAGACAGATAGATAGACGGACAGATTTTATACAGATAGATAGATAGATAGACAGACAGACAGATAGACAGATATAGAGATATATAAATGAAGCCTCTGTGGTACGGTGGTAAAGTGTGTATTTTCGTACATGGGAGGACGAGGGTTCACGTCTCGCCAGGGTAATAATCTTTGGGAGCGTTCTTCTGACCACGTACTGCTTTGGCGGACATAAGGGATGCTGTGGTTGAACCAGTGTCGCATACAAAGTATGTTTGCATCCACTCAGCTTGCGTGGGCCGATTACACTTAGTTCACAGACTACACACACATCCAAAGCCACTCCATATCTACAATTACACTTGCAAGCACTTCTCACCTTGCATACAATCTCTACCAGACAGCCTAAGCCACTTGGTATAGTTACATTGGCTGTATCATCCCCACTTCAGTTGGGATACGTCGGTCCTGCAGCGGACACTCAAATGGCAGATGAGATGAGATATATATACCGGTATTGTTGGGAAGCAGGATTTGCTAGATCGGAAGTACTGGAAGGTTCTCAGTATTTTTCGTGTATTTTCAGTTAAGTGTCAGATTTGCCAATTAGCCTGCTACTGTGAGCAGAGTTAATTTGTAAGTAATGCATAAGATTTTGTGCTTTTTCTCTATAATGTTTTATTTATGTGATTGTTTGTTAAATTGTGTAATTTTATCTCGTTTTGTATGCTTCAAAATTTAGAGTGTTATACAGTGTAAGAAAACACTGGCATATTCTGGATGTCTCTGAGTTGGTAATTGTAAATGCTAGAGTAAACTAAATATTTCAGAAGCAATGCAAGGCTATATAAAGAGGTGGAAGAGCCTAAGGGTGTCAGTTCCGTCAGTTCAGTTTGAGTTTAGTTCAGTTTTAGTTCAGTGTCAATGCAGATTGTATAGCTCCAGTACTTGCAAAAACCAAGAAGTGAAGTTGGCAAGCATTAAGTGTAATTATTTGGCAAATCAAGACAGTCTTAAGAAACCATTGTTTATTTACCACGCCTGAGCTGATCTTGTTGTGGTACGCCGAAAGGCTGACCATAAGAGGAACAACTCACTGGGCAACGTCCTTTCTATACTGTATTTCTGCTGTTGGAGCCTGTGACGGTGTGGAACGGGGACGTAACAGTGGTGTCAGGAGTGTGGGTCATTGGAAAAGTGTTGCAGTGAGTCAAACCTTCAACATGGAAGCAGAAGGTGTACAGACAAGAGGCCAAGCTAGGGACAAGGAGACATGGTTGGCACCAATAATTGAGCTATTAGATGCACAGAATGAAGGACAGAAAGAACTCACTGAACCATTACAGGCACAAAGTGTACAACTGCAGGCACAAAATAAAGGACAGGAAAAAACTTAAAGAACAATTACAAGCACAGAGTGTACAACTACAAGCACAAAGTGAACAACTACAGGCCTAAAGTGAAGAACAGAAAGAGCTCAAGAACGAAGTCAATGAACAATTATTACAAGCACAAAGTGAACAGCTAGAGGCATTGCAGGAGCAACAGAGGGAGTTACAACTTAGGATGCAAGGACTGTTAGATGCGTTCACGGGGGAAATGAAGGAAGAACAACAGTTGAAAGAGAAAGTTTATACTGAGCTACAGCAGCAGAAGTGTGAGGTAAGCAATAATGTCATGCAGTGTAGACAGCATGTAGATGACCAGTTGAAGCATGTAGATGGCCATTTGAAGATAATCTGTGAGAATTGAGGCTGTAGAGAGATAGTGCACTGCTGAGTGTCAGGTTAGTGTACAGGGAGCATATGAAAAAAATACAGTAGACAGTGTATGGTGGACCTTGACAAGTCCCAAGCATCTAAAGGTAGCAGTACGGGGTTGAATTATCACAATGCAGAAGTTTTCAGTCCTGGACTTAATTATGATAACCAGCAACCTCCTCCGGTCTTCTGTTCCCTCCAGGGAAATGCATGGCTATAATGGGAGTATAATTACAAAGAAACCTCAGGAATTTGATAGTAGAGTATCTTGGGAAGCTTACCATGTGCTGTTTGAGTTACTTGCTGATCAGAATGGTTGAGATGAGAGGCAGAGAGTAGTAATGCTTGCTACTAGCCTCAAGGGTGCCACAATGGAAATTCTGGGCCAGATGTCAGTGAAGGGGAGGAACAGTTATCAGCAGTGGTGGGCAACGCAAACAAAGAAGGACCTTGCGCATGCACAATGCGCAATCCACAGTTCACTATCTTGCGCAAGCGCAAGAGCGCAATCTGACAGATATTTAGCTTGTGCAATGTCGCAAAGCGCAAGAGCAAACCATTTGCATAAATTTAGATATTTAAATAAAATAGCATACTTACTTTTATTGATTATTATTTTCCGTTATTTGTAATTTGCGTGCAATCTAATATTTAGCTTGCACAGTGTCGCTAAGCGCTAGTGCAAACCATTTGCATATATTTGTGGGAATTACTGTATAATATTGAGATATTTGAATAAATTAGTATACTTACTTTTATTTAATATTATTCTATCTATTGCTAGACGCCTTAATCCCGTTAGGGGTGGCCACTGGCCACAAACAAGCAACAAATCACCTCCATGTCACCCTGTCCCCCGCCATTTCGCTGCCCTGCTCCCAGCTTGCACCCCCCTCTCTCATATACTTCTCCACTCCATCCCTCCATCTCATCCTTGGCCTCCCCCTCCCTCTCCTTCCCTCCACCTCACTCACATACGTTCTCCCCGTTAGTCTCTCACTCTCCATATGACCAAACCACCTCAGTGTGTTTCTCCTAACGCTTCCTATCACATCCACATCCACACTACAATGATCCTTCACATCCTCATTTGTCAGTCTGTCTCTCCATGTAACTCCACACGTTCCTCTCAGATAACTCATTTATTTCCACAGCTCTCATCTTGACTTCTGTCCCTTCAACAAGGTCAATGTGTCACTTCCATACTTTAAAGTTGGTATCACAATACTGTCATGTAGTAACTTTTTCACTCGTGGAAGTTCATACAGAGGAGTGAGCGGGCTGCGAAGCGGAGGGACAGGCAATTTAGGGAAATGTGATGTTGCCAGTTTTATTTTTATCTCCATTTTCGCAAGACGTTTTATTTAATAATTCAATATAGATATACAATAGCATGTGTAATTCCTTACAAAAATCATTAAAACATATTATTTAAATTAAATATCCACAGTCTAATAAATCATTAGGCTGTGGATATTTGAATTAAATAATATGCTTTAAAGATTTTTGTAAGGAATTGCATATGATACTCTTAATAAATAATATATTTTTAATTTATTATTATTTACTATTAATAATAATTGAAACAATATTACAATACATTATCTCTGTTGAAGCATTGTAAGAAATGCTACTACCCTCCGTCCCTCTCGCCTCCCCCCAGCAGAACCCTCGCGACCCGCCTGAGCCTCCCCCATCCCTACAGACACACGGGAAGCTCCCATGACCACATGTCCCATGGATTGCACAGTGTGCAGTCCACAGGACAGGTTTGCAAGGCAGGTGTACAAGCACAAATTTTGTTGTGCAAGCACAACTAAATTTGTGCTTGCGTACCTGCCCTATTATGTGCGAAAGCGCAATATTGCGCATGGTTTCGTGCGGTGCGCAATGCGCAAACGATATTCACTGGAGCACGACGGTGTGCAATTGCGCTTTGTGCAAGTGTTTGCGCACCTGCCCAGCACTGGTTATCAGTCCCTAGAAGTGATGGAGTACAGATACGGGACTATGTACCAGACTGAGGTTTACAGAGCAAGAGCCTGGACCAGTGTACTGTCTCGAGGCGAATCCCTCCAGCAGCTTGCTCATGACCTGGAGAGTATGACATACAAAGCGTACCCTGAAGCAGCACCTAACCTGTTGGCTATTCTTCTGCAGGACCAGTTCATTGATCCTCTTGATAGTGCAGAGTTAAAAGTGCAAGTGAAGCAGGCACAACCCAGAAGCATGCAAGAAGCACTAGCCAAGGCTGTAGAAATTGAGTCCTACATCAGGTCCAGTATGTTCACTTTTCAGGCAGGTCGTAGTGCAGGATTCAAGGCATGAAAGGGGCAGATACATGAAGTGGAAAAATTTGAGGGAAGTTGCTGGTCCTGTGAAAAGCCAGGACATAGGAAAGAGGACTGCTACAAGTGAAGGAGGGAACAGAAGACCAGAGGAGGTTGCTGGTTCTGCAGGAAGCCGGGACACAGGAAGGAGATTTGTTACAAATGAAAGGAGAAAGAACAATGTAGTGCAAAGAAATATACAATTGTTTCAAAAGGGTGTTGGACATGTAATGATGTGGGACACTTCAGTTCTAAGTGTCCAAAGAAGGATCAAGAGAAGGCTGCAGAAGACCAGAAAGAAGCAGAAAACTAATGGAGGCTAGTGTAAGAGGCAACCACCAGCTGGCTTTTCTGAAGTAGCCCCACCACCGAGAAAATGTAGGAGTGCTGCAATCGACAGTGTGTGAGTAGATAGAATAACAGATGGAAAGAAGTCTTCCCTGGTGATTGATTCAGCCTCAGAGCAGACTTTTGTGAGGCCTGATGTGTTACATCATCGGTATCTGCCTGAGTCATCAGAACAATTGTGTGGCATAACTGGGCATTGTGCAGAACTGAGAGGACCCATGGATGTCCAGATTGACGTGGCAGAGTAAGAGGTTATGCTTCCAGTCTATGTTGCCGAGATGGAGGATCCTTGCTTCCTTGGTCTGGACTATCTGATGTCCATGGGATGTAGGCTGGACTTCTGCTCCTTGAAGTTGAAGGTCCGAGGAGGGTCAGTCCTGTTATGGCAGTGAGATGTACCAGTTCTGGTGGAGAGGTAAGGGCACTCTGCACTATAGTGACACCCCCAAGATCAGAACTGTTGCTTCGGTGCAAGATGAATAACTCTTTTGACAACTGTCCAGGGGTGGTGGAAAATGATTTAAGGTGCAAGATGAAGGCCAGAGTGATGGTAGGGAGAACTTTGGTGGAAACAGGTGAAAGTTGAGTGCCTGTTGTGGTGACCACTTTCTCCCGTATGCCATAGATCAGTGACAGAGAAAGTGTAGGACTATGCCAGGTGGTGGGCCGTGAGTGACATCAGGCAAAGGCCAGTAAAAGGAACATAGTCAAAGAAGATGGGTACGTGCCAGACCACTTACAAGACCTTTTCTCAAGGAGTTGCCAATCCCTGGATGACTCACAAGTTCCGAACTTGAGGCAGATGCTGACGAATTTTGCTAATGTCTTTTCCTCCAGAGACTTAGACCTGGAATGCACAGACCTGTTGGAGCATTGTATAGACACCAGGGATCACTGCCTGATTAAATGGCCAGCGTGGAGGATGGTGCCAGCCCAATGGCAAGATATGGAGATGGTGATGGAGAATCTCCAAAGTCAAGGAGTGATAGAAAAGTTCAGCAGTCCTTGGGCATCAGAAGTGATTCTAGTAAGGAAGAAGAATGGCTTAATAAGATGTTGTGTGGATTATCAAGCCCCAAATGAAATGCCAGTGAAGGATGCATACCCCTTGCCGAGAACTGATGACAAACTGGATGCTCTGTCCGGTGCCTAGTGGTTCTCCTCCCTAGATATAAAAGCAGGATACCACCGGGTCAAGGTTGCAGAAAAAGACAAGGAGAAAACAGCTTTTCGTATGGGCGGGGTTTATGGCAGTTTAAACTGACACCATTTAACCTATGCAATGCCCCAGCTACTTTTGAGCATCTCATGCATCGTTTACTGGAAGGCATGCACTGGTAGACAGCTCTCATCTATCTGGACGATGTAATTGTGTTTGGACGGACTTTCGACCAGAAATTGGAGAGGATGTCGGAGGTGTTCAACAGGATCTGAGTGGCACACCTCAAGCTGAACCCCAAGAAGTGCAACTTGTTTCATAAGGACGTGAAGTACCTGGGACACATTGTAGGAGAGGGTGGCGTCCGTACTGATCCAGAGAAGGTGGCAACAGTGAAAAACTGGCTGGTTCCAACTTGTGAGGAGCTATGGAGTTTACTGGGTTTGTGTACCAGCTACTGGCGTTTTGTCAAGGAATTTGCAACAATAGCTGCACCCATGCACAAGCTGTCGTGGAAGAGGCAGAAGTTTGTGTGGAACTCAGAAGACCTTTGATGAACTCAAGCATGCATTGGCAAGCTCTCCATTATTGCCGTACCCAGATCAGAATCAGCCATTCATCATGGACTGTGTTGCTAGTGACCATGGTATTGGTGGAGTCTTGTCACAGAAGAAGGATGACAAAGAGCATGTGGTAGTGCATTACAGCAAGAAGTTCAGCCCACTGGAGCAGAACTTCTGTGTGACCCATACGGAGCTCTTGGCAGTGATGAAGAGCCAAGATTTCTTTCATCCCTGCTTTTATGGATCCTCCTTCATCAACAGGACAGATCATGCAGCACTCAAGTGGCTTAAGACGTTAAAGAATCAGGAAGAACAACTAGCGCATTGGCTCAGGAAGCTAGACCAGCACAATTATGAGGTGTACATGGCAGTGCTGACAGCCTGAGTCATCGGTCTTATGAGCAAGAGACACGGTAATGTATTTAAAATGAAGATCGTAGCAAGAAATGCAACCGTACTGTGGTGACAGGGCCAGTGTCAGCTGAAGAAGACCTGAAGAGGATGCAGCTGGAGGATGCAGATTTTCAGCCAGTGCCAGAGTGGCTGCAGCAGAGTACAGTGCAACCATCTTGGGAAGAGGTTTCCAGGTTCAGCTCTGCGACTAAGAGCTACTGGAGTTAGTGGGACCTTCTTCGTTTGAACAACGGACTAGAGAAGCGTCAGAAGGAGACACCCAATGGCCTCAGCATGTACTGGCAACTTGTGGTTCCAAAGAAAATGAGGTCAGAGATCTTGGATGAGTCCCATATCAAGATCATTAGTGGGCACCTGGGAGTGAAGAAAGCTCTGTGCTGCTGCAACAGAGGTTTAACTGGACTGGTATGTGTCAGGATGTTGAAGAGTGGAGTCAGGCCTGTGATGTATGTTGTGCCAAGAAGGGACCCAAGAAACGTGGTTGCGCCCCTCTCCAGCTGCACCAAGTGGGTGCACCCGATGGAAAGAGTTGCAGTGGACATTGCTGAACCTCTGCCATTCATTGAAGTTGGAAACCAGTGTATATGTGTTGCCATTGGCTTCTTCACAAAGCAGCCAGAAGCCCATGCCATCCCTGATCAAGAGGCTGTGGCTGTAGCTCAGGTGTTGGTTGACCAGTTCTACTGTCGCTTTTGGATGCCACAGGAGCTACAGTCAGATCAGAGTAGAAACTTCGAATGTGCTGTGTTCTGTGAGTGCTGCAAATTACTAGAGATCAAGAAGACCAAAACGACCCCACTAAGGCCACAGTCAGATGGAATGGTGGAGAAATTCAATTGGACCCTGGGACAAGCACTGGTCAAGTACTGTGTACAGGGACGAATGGAATGGGACCTGAAATTACCTGCATTCCTGATGGCATGTTGGTCTGCGTCCCATGAGTCTACCGGCCACACCCCTGCAAAATTGATGCTGGGCCATGAGTTGCATTAACTCATTGACTTCTTAATGGGAAGACCACCGGTGGCTCGATCGGTAGAGAGGTAGCTTGCAGTCCTACCGGACCCATGTTCAAATCCCCGCTGGGGCAGGGAACAGTTTATGAATTTGAATTTCATAAAAAGCAGACTTTACCAATCTACCAGAAGACCCGCCGACATGTCGTAAAAATACCCCCGCTAATACCAATACACCAGTCCTGTATTAGACAGCCCTAGCATGTATTCAATATGGATGGTGGGTGTTAGCGCCAAAGTGGTGACATGTATGTAGGAGGACTACTGGGCCTTGGGAACAGGCTATGAAGCCTATGCCCATAGTCGGACACTAAAAAAGAAAAAAAAAAAAAACAGGTATGCGAAGCATCTTCAGGAAAGGCTGGCTGAGGTACATCCAAGGAAAGGTCTGCCTTATACACCTGCCTGCCAGTTCAGACCTTTATGCGTGAGACAACCACTAGTGAAGCTGTAGCCAGACACTCAAATGTCTGGTATCACTGTGTGGGAGGGGAGAGGTTAAGGCAGGAGGAAGGCTGGGGAAGCTACTCCTCCCTCTTCCATCCCCATCCTTCTCACACAGTTACCAAATAGATGAATCTTGGCTACTGCTTTGCTACCACTTGTCTCACATTTACCATTTGGAAGTGGTGAGCGAGTGTATAACGCAGAACTTTCCTCAGGTGTACATCATCAAGTGCGAGGAGCCCATGAGTTTCCAGGAGACGTGATGAAGTGCAAGTATGATGCCAAGGCAAGTGAGGTGAGCATCAATGATGGTGACAATGTTTGGTTATACAATCCTCAGTGGAAGAATGGACAGTCACCGAAGCTGCAGAGCCTGTGGGATGGGCCTTACACTGTGTTGGGCCACCTATCAGACGTAACGTACCAGATTTGGGGAGGCAGGAAATCTCGCCCAAAGGTGGTACATGTGAATCGTCTATGGCAGTACCATGGGCCAGGACAGTACAGCTGGGACGTCTCTGAGGAATAGTGCTCTCCCACAGTTGAAGATGTAAAAGGAAGACAAAGGAGCTGAAGTACAAGAGGGTGGTGACAGTTTCCCAAGAGAAGAAGTGCATCAGGAAGAGGACCAAGACATTTCAGGAGGAGTGGACAGTGTGGAGGAGCACAGACGTTGTCAGAAGCGGCATAGGAGACAAGTTGATAAGCTGGAAGATTATTTTGTGTTTAATTAAATGTTTAATTTAGATTAAGGATTATGTTTGCATACACTGTGTGGTTTTGTTGAGATGACAAAAGGATTAGGGAGGGGGTAGTGTTGAGAAGCAGGATTTGCTAGATAGGAAGTACCGGTAGGTTCTCAGTATTTCTCGTATTTTTCAGTTGTGTGTCAAACATGTCAGATAGCCTGCTACGAGTATTGTGAGCGGAGTTATTTCCAAAGTTATGCATTTAATTTTATTCTCTTTTATCTCAATAATGTTATAAATGTGATTGTTAAATTATGTAATTTTATCTCAGTTTATATGCTTAATGATTTAGTGTTATGCAGTGGCATGTTTTGGCTGTCTCTGATTTGGTAACTGTAAGTGCTAGGGTAAACTAGAAGTTTCCAGAGCAATGCAAGGCTATATAAGGAGGTGGAAGAGCCTAAGGGAGTCAATTTTGTCAGTTCAGTTTTAGTTCAGTGCAGATTGTATATCTCCGGTACTTGTGAAAACTGTAAAGTGAAGTTGGCAAGCATTAAGTGTAACTATCTGGAAAATCAAGACAGCAAACTTAAAAAGCCAGTGTTTATTTTACCACGCCTGAGGCGATCTTGTTGTACACTGAAAGGCTGACCATAAGAACAACTCATTGGGCAACGTCCTTTTATACTGGATTACTGCTGTTGCAGCCTGTGGCAGTGTGGGATAGGGCCGTAACAATATATATATATATATATATATATATATATATATATATATATATATATATATATATATATATATATATATATATATATATATATATATATATATATATATATATATATTTATATATATATAATTTGTGGTAGGTGGGGGCACTCACCATCCACTCACTCGATGTAGTGCTGCTCTCGGGTGTCTGCCCTTTCCTCTCCATCCTTCTTTCCTTCCATTCTCTTCAGTCTTTCTTTCCTTCATTCTTTCCTTGTCCATCTGCCTACGGGTGACTTTACACTCCCTCTTCTGTCTTTCTTTCCTTCATTCTTTCCACTTCCTTCAGCCTGTGGGTGACTCTACACTGAATGACAAGCCAAATGGTTTCCTGTACACCAGGAAACCGTTTACTACGCTGGGTGGTAACCATATAACCAAATTTTGGCGCCTGGTGGTTTAGTGAG
This sequence comes from Coenobita brevimanus, assembly GCF_032717465.1. Lineage (NCBI taxonomy): Eukaryota > Metazoa > Arthropoda > Malacostraca > Decapoda > Coenobitidae > Coenobita > Coenobita brevimanus. The sequence goes on from NC_137054.1 coordinate 55,296,442, forward strand.
TAATTATTGCGCTCCAATCGGATTGAGCTGGTGAAGGTTTATATCCAAGGGATGGTTGGGGTTGATTGCTCATGTAATGCCACTCAGGGATGAGTGAGGCTAGTCACTCTCATCTTAAATGTCGGGACCAACTGCTTAGCCCCGGGCTCCTACGCTCCTCATGGGGCAATGTAGGATTGGATGATGGATATATATATATATATATATATATATATATATATATATATATATATATATATATATATATATATATATATATATATATATATATATGCCAGGTTCCCCTGCTAAGAGAGAGAGAGAGAGAGAGAGAGAGAGAGAGAGAGAGAGATCCCATGGTCATGGTTATCTCACATAATTGGTACCGAACATGGCGCATGATAACGGATTATTGCGCAATAATGAATACACAGAACCTGTACTGGTACAAGGCATTACATGATCATACCCCAATTTTCCATTTTACGACAATTTAGACCCACTAAATACAGTACATAATGTTATGGTAAGTACCAGAAACACATAAGTATGGTTAGATTAATGGAAAATAATGACAAGGGCACAATAAGGGAGAATATTTAATGTTATTGGCTACACATACAAAGAGAAAAGTCATGCCACTGTTTTGTCCGAAGATTAAGTGAAACACGTGAAATATTATGAGAGCTCAACCATATTTATGTATTCGTGGTTGGCTAGCCTGACTCCTCAAGCTTCTTATCTGCCTTGTGTCTACTTGGGCAATACCGCACGCTGCAGATCGAGCGAAAAAACTCGACCAAGTAGATACAGATCAGGTGACCGGCCAGAACATTAAAGATGGCAGAGGATGCTGGTCAGGTACTGACTGAAAAAGTTTATTTGATACAGTTTATATGCTCAAATGTGAATAAAACTCCCATTCAACACACTAATAATCATTCTTACATACGTGATGATGATGATGGGAGGCATTATACTTCGTGTTAGCTTAGAGATTGGTGCTTCGTCACTAATACATTCATAGCAGTTTTACAAGAAACCTATAAACTAGTCACTATACCTAAGGAATCTTTAATGTTTCATTACTTAACACAATGAATTTGGTGAAGTTCAACCCCATTATAGGAGAGAAAAAAGTCCACAATTGGAGCACTTGTAGTACGGAGTTGAAGTGGTCGCCATCTTTGTTTACAAATAGGGGAATGCGCCGACCGATCCACTGCATTCTTTGGTTCTCTTTGCTCAGCGGACAGAAAAACTTGTTCGCTGAGCAATGCTGTCTACCAGCAGAGTGGTCTGTGGCACCCCGTGGCACTCGGCCAAGTAGACACAAGGCTGTTGTTGATGGGATGACGATGTAAACGAACCCAGGAAATTCCAAAGCCTTAATATCAGTTCGCAAAAATTGCTGTCAGAGGGACAAAATGTGAATCATATTCGGACAGTCAAGGCGATGATCATCTGGCTGACAAAACATCAGGCAGAACTAGTATGAACCTCAGAATGGAGAGAGAAAGCAATATGCATCCAATTACTAGGAAGACGAAACAGGACAGGATCAACATTTATTTAGGGGAAGAGAATCCCGGACAGATCATGCAAACATTCTGTGTATGCGGAACCATGGAAAGATGGATTAGGTGATTTCGGGAGGAATGCATAACAGAGGACTGTCATCGTTCGGCCAATATCGTGTTACCACACCACTACAGGACCGAGAAATAATTATAACAATGGAGATAGTGCCTACTAGCAGAGACTAGCTACACCTTCAATGAAGCACACAAGTAGTTGTGCATTGATTTTGGTCTTCTGACTGATGTATCTGAACACCAGCCTGTGAGATTCATTTCGCCAGTCATAACAAAACATTCGATTACACAAGTATACATTTTTAAAAATCAGTTGATTTGTATATATTTGAGGGTGCTGAATTCAAAAATGAAAATTATTTTGCTCTGTCACACAACATTTTCCCACAAAACCCTTTTTTTAGTTTTCAAATATAGTTTTTTTTTTTTATCATTTCATACTACATAATTATTTACACATGGACATTTTACTACAATGATAATATGTTTGAATTTTGTATTTTCTAGTATTAACCCTTTCGCATGTGGATAAGTTAATAAGTTTTGTGGGACATGACGCACCTGCTTTTCTCCCCTCCTCCCCCGCCTGCTGCGTGCTCCATATATGTGCATTCTCAGCTTATTTTCACCACCCAAATATATTTATTTTGCAACAAAACCCACATATGCTATTCGTCGATGTTTGTTCTACTTGGTAAAAAAAAAAAAAAAAACACTATACATGCGTTAGGGCCGTGTGAATAAACATTCAAGACCATACATTTCACTTCCCAACATCATTAAGTTGAATGTTTACTACTCAATCTCTACATGTTATACCATCACTGGAAAGAGAATTTTATTAGCTTTCGAATGCTGGAGGTCCCAGTTTGATACGAGGTATGGTGTTCGAGTAATAAGCGAAAAAGTAAAACCCATTTCCGACAGACAACAAATTTTTTTATTCGGGAAGCTCTAGTGAAAAACTTTTCGTACCACTGCCATGTTTTCATTTTATCATCCTATGCAGAATTTAATTGGCTTTCATTTGAGCCCAAAACGGTGATCCTAGGCCTCATGGTTTTCGAGAAAAATGCAAAAAACTATGGTACACCCATGCCGTGTCGTGACCGTAGGGCAGTTTCCTGCCTTCCTCTAAGCTACTGCACATATTTCACCAATTCTTTGTACTCTAGATATGCACACTATATTCACATGATTCACTGTCACTATTATTATAGCTGAATACTCACATTTGATGCAGGTTAGAGGCAGTGTAATTGATTAGAAACAGTAGTATAATCTTCGTTCGGCCAACGGTTGATAACGACCAGGATTGCTTCACAAACACCAAATATTCCATTGCAAACACCAAATCTAATCACAACAGTGCCCAAACACTATACACAAGCACTACTGGTATAGTGAAATGTGTTGCATGGCTGGGATGGGAGTAAGAGTGGAAATTTAAAGGGACAGAGCCACACAGTACCTTCCCCACTCACAGCTCATTTGGTGCTGAATAACCTGTCTGCTCTCTTGCTGGTATCGGGACCCACAGTTGCCAACTCATTACTTTTGACAAGGAGCAGGGAAGCTATGATGCCTCCAAAAATGATGCCGATCGGCCAAGATCTTTTCCTCTGACGATAGTTTTTATGCTTTAATGATGCCAAAAGCGCCAATGGGTATAATCGCAGCCACACCCATATGACGACAAACGCGTCATCGTGAACGAAGGGGTTAAAATCCACATTTAAAGCAACAGTTATTTTAACTGATAATAAGCCAGTATATACTGTAGCTGCAACACGACAGTGATAAGCCATACCAATATTGGAGCGCGGCAAACATGTCAGTGTGACTCAGTTGACCAGTGTGCACGTAAATTACTTTCAGTCAGACGTTTCTTTTTCTTTTCTTTTCTTTTTTTTTATCACTGTAATATTTACTGAAAGCAGTAGTTTAATGAACTTTTCCTTGGTTTATTGCACTGATGTAAGTGGCCTAGAGTGGAAACATGGCTTAGTTTATAATACAGAAGAATGGAGACTATTCATAGATTGATCTAAAAGAAGCCTGAAAGGGGTATTTCTTCATAATGGTAATAAATATGCATCACTACCTGTTACTAATTCTGTGCATTCAAAAGAAACATACCAGAATTTGACATATCTTGAGAAAATCGACTAAAATAAACATCATTGGTTCATATGTGAGGACCTGAAAGTTCTGTGTAACTTACTGGGTCAACAGTCAGGGTATACAAAATTCCCATGTTTTCTCAGTGAGTGGAACAGCAGAGCCAAGGATTTACACTGGGTTCAGAGGGAATGGCCAAACAAAAAAATCTACAGCTTGGTGCCAAAAACATCAGACCTAGCTTGGTGAATCCAGATAAAGTGCTGCTAACACCGATTCATAATAAGCTGGATTAATGAGGCAGTTTGTCAAAGGCCGATCAAAATATGGAACTTTTATGTATCTGTGCCAAAAGTTTCCCGGTTTGTCTGAAGCTTAATTGAAACAGGGCATATTTACTAGACCTTTTATTTAAAAACTAATTTCTGATGCAATATTTGATGATGCAATGAATGACCTAGAATGAGAGGCTTGGCTATCATTCAAAGAAGTAATTTCTAAGCTTTTAGGTAACACTAAGGATCCAAATTACAAAGAATTTGTGAGAAATTGGTTGGTGAAGTTTAAGGAGTTGGGTTGCAACATGAGTCTCAAGGTTCACTTTTTGAATTCGCATTTGGAACTTTTCCCTGAAAATATTGGAGCAGTGAGTGAAGAACAGAGTGAAAGATTCAATCAGGATATCAAGGACATGGAAAGAAGGTACCAGGGATGTTGTGATGTCAGTATGATGGTGGACTAGTGCTGGATGATTCATAGGGATGCACAAGAACAAGTGTACAAACGACTGGCCACCAAACGAAGTTTTGAACAAAAGTAATTAAATAAATAAATATAAAAGGCCAGGAATAGTCACCAAGGGCACCACAACATCCCCAGGAGGAGCCTACGGAGGGGCAGACAGAGCGCGGGTGACAGGGATGTAAGCCCACCCAGGCCACGCACCCCTATGACCCAGAACTCGCCCGCTGCCACCAGGGCAGGAAATGGAGACTACCTTGCGGGCGAGCTGACCCTCAACAGAATCGGGGAAGAGCTACTTCCTCAGCACCAAGCAGCACCCCAGCAACGGACAGCAGCCATGCCCTTTGTAAGATGGCAAGTAGCAGCTCAGCCCTTCAGGAGATGGCTGGTAGCCACTCAGAAGGCCTTCAGGAGACGGCCAGTAGCCGCTCCGCCCTTCAGGAGATGGTAGGTAGCTGCTCCCCATTAAGAGCCATGGCCTGTAGCTGGGTTCAGGTGACAGCCAGTAGCCACACCCCTAAAAGGCCACAGCCTGTAGCTGGGCCACATGGCAGGAGACGGCCGGTAGCCACTCCCTCGTCGGGTGCTGCTATTTCCCCTTACAGGAACCAGCAATGGCCGGTAGCCATGCTGTGGAGAGAAAGGTATGCCTCCTCTCCTCCTGTAGCTGCCTCAGGGGACACGACACAGGCGACAGCCAGTAGCCATGCCCGTAGGCAGGAGACGGCATGCAGCCGCTCCTCATTGGCACGTCGTCTTCTATACGGAGCCTTGGCTACAGCTAGTAGCCATGCCGACAGGCAAGTGATGGCCATTAGCCGCACTTCGCCAATGCCTCCGTCAGGGAGTCGGGCCTCAGTGACGGTTAGCAGCCACGCCGATGATGAAGGGACAGCTAGTAGCCACCCTCATTTCGTTGCCCATGGGAACCCAGCAATGGCTGGTAGCTGCACTGGGGAGGAGCGCCATAGCTCCTCGCCCCCTGTGACTCCACTACGAGAGGGCGATTTGCCATCAGAACTGCCGACCGGCGGGGGCGCAGACGACCCTGATGTCCATTGTGAATGAGGCAACCTTCAGGAGGAAGGTTCCAGCTCTGAAGACTACTGGAGAGGCCCTGTACTATCCCCAGGGCTCTTCTCAGTACAGCCGGCTCTGGAGAGGCCCTACCTGATGGACTCTGACAGAGGCCGACACTGCAGCCAGCTCCTGACAGCGTCCCCAATTGCAGGAGACTGCAGCCAACAGGACCCCGAGGCCGACCCCAGGACCCCCGGGCGGGATCTCTCCCTCCCCCAGATGCAGGAGACACTCGTCCTCCATCAGGCGCCTGAGTGAGCACTTCAGGAACCTCTTCAGCCCCAGTCCCGAGGGCCACACTCCAGTTCTCAGCTCCAACAATGCAGGGCCCTTCGTTGCACACAGCCCCGGACGAGAGAGGATGCCCCTATGAGTGGTCCCTTGGCCATGGGACACAGAGGCCCCTGGTGAGTCCCGCCCCCATCAGGAATCAGGCTGTGAGCTTCCCCACCACCCTGTGCCCTCACCGCTGCCCTACCCAGATCCCGACAGTGAGTGACAATGCAAGTGCAGTGACAATGAAACAGCGACTTATAGACAGGGCAGTGTGTTAATATGTGAAAGGAGAAATTAAGTAAAAGATCCGCCAGCGATGTAGTGACTTGAATGTAGACCCCCAGTGGAAACAGTGACGTGAGGAAAAGCCAAGTAGTGATTATAGTGACCTCAGTGAATGTGCAAGATCTGCATCTCGGCCCCGATAATAAAGTTCCTCAATGTAGTAGGGTCTAAGACCTAGCCACACATCCTAGTGTCAGTGTGAATTTCCCATAGTGTGTCATTGACTAATTCTCCCCTGCCCAACATCACGAGTGCTGTACAGTGTGCTGTTCACTTTGACTCAAAACTGTTGTCCAAACAGTATCCTGCGTGATACTGCCACCCATGATCTTAGTACATGTCCTATAATTGTCTAGATTACTGTTTTGTGACGTCTGCCTGTTCCTAAGCTCAGAATCTGTAAATATGTGTGTAAGGTTGTTGCCCTGAGTTTTTGTGTCCTGCCTCTCTCTCTCGATATTTAACCCGTCATGTCCCAAGGTTTTCCGCACCTCCGACATCCCCCAATCCCGAGGTATGTTCGAGAAAATTTTTTTTGGCTAAAACCTCCGCTTTTGGTGAGAAACATCAAAAATTCATAGAGAAATCGCTCACCTGAGGTTTAAAATACTCGATCTAGGTAGGAGTACCTCCTTACCTGACTGGGTTTTCTAACAGGCTGGCACCAAAGAAAACGAGTTCTATGGGAAGGTAACTATTTCACACAACTCATAAACGGTATTTATTTATTTACTTGGTACGAATTTATATGTAGTATGAGAGTATATTGGTTTTCAAGCAGTAATAATAGGCATTAAAAGCATTGTTCCACTCACTAACTAATCACCATACCTGACCTTCTTTTGCCACATTACCTGATCATTATTTCTGACTGTTTCTTCTAATGCTATGTAAACATTGTCCTCCACATTGTCATCGATTGGGGAATCACTCTGGCCCTGAATATCTTTACTGGCCAGGTCACTGGTAACAGGTGAATTGCCGAGACAATGGCGTGAGGGGGGGGGAGGTTATGCGGTGTAAGGCATTGTCCCTGCTTGGCATCTTGTAGAGGAATAGAGGAAGGTATCACGTGTATACGTACGAAAAATCACGCACAAAAATTGAAAATTGTGCAAATTAGGGACCTCGCAATTGCACGACATACCAGTACTTCGCCGGGACTGGCAAATGCAAAATGTTGCAACGTACCCATACGTCGATGGGACGGGGCGGGTTAAGCTCCGGTCTAGAAAGGACCCAGCTGCATCCTAGGCATTTCTAGTGCAGGAAGCCGCTTTAAAACACCTAGCCTAACAAAGTAAATAAACAAGTTACAAAGACTAGAGAAGTTATGAGCCATGGAGTGTATAGTGTTGTTTCCTTTATGTATATGTTTAAAAAATTACATTGATTTAATATTTTCATTTTCAATTAATTTTGAACAATATTGCATAGATCGATTGAAATTTATAATTTGCTATATTTTAATTAATTTTTTAAATTTTATATTAAAATGAGATTTAATGGAAGTATTCTAATTTTTTTTTAATTCATAATTTCAGTATAAAATACCCAGAATTAACCCGCCCCGTCCCGACGTTTTCTGGGCAGTGGTATGCCCCAGTCCTGACATTTTTGGACCTTTTTTTTTTTTTGGCTCAAACATCCGCTTTTGTTGAGAAACATCGAAAATTCATAGAGAAATCGCTCACCTGAGGTTTAAAATACTCGATCTAGGTACAGGTACTTCCTTACCTGACTGGGTTTTCTAACATGCTGGCACCAAAGAAAACGAGTTCTATGGGAGGGTAACTATTTTATCCACTCATAAACTGTATTTATTTATTTACTTGGTACGAATTTATATGTAGTACAAGAGTATATTGGTTTTCAAGCAGTAATATAGGCATTATAAGCATTGTTTCACTCACTAACTCATCACCATTCACGACCTTTTTTTTCCCACATTACCTGATCATCATTTCTGACTGTTTCTTCCTCTAATGCTATGTAAACTTTGTCCTCCACATTGTCATCGATTGGGGAATCACTCTGGCCCTGAATGTCTTTATTGGCCAGGTCACTGGTAACAGGTGAATTGCTGAGACAATGGCGTGCAGAGGGGGGGGGAGAGGTTATGCGGTGTAAGGCATTGTCCCTGCTTGGCATCTTGTAGAGGAATAGAGGAAGGTGTCCCGTGTATACGTACCAAAAATCACTCGCGAAATCACTCGTGAAAATTGGAAATTGTGCAATTAGGGACCTTGCAATGTTGCCGCGTTAATTCACGTCGCCGGGACATGAGTGCACATCATGTGCGGATGCTAATTCACGTCGCCGGGACGGCGCGGGTTAAAACAGTTGTTACTGACCTTAATTCTGCAGACCTGTGTTATCATTATATAGTAACATCATCCTCATATGTAGGCTTGAGTAGTTTGGACAATTTTGTTTGATAAAGATAATAACGGTCAGAGATCATAGTTATCAACTTAGCTCAGCAGAAGTTAATTTAATGAAAAAGGAGAACTGGTTGCAGGACAGTTCTTTAGTTAAATGCAAGGTTGCTGACATGATAGTAAAATATGAGAACAGATGAGAAACGGTTCACATGTCTAGTAAACGTAGTAGTCAAGAGGCTGGCCACCTGGAGGAAAAGGTAACTCTTATCAATCTACCAACCCTCTGTATGACTCAAAGCAAAGCACACCAAAATTTGCGTCTTTCAGCAGAGGTTTTCAACAAAATTTCACTACACATTTGTCTTTGACTGTACAATCATTAAAAAAAAAATATCGTTACCCCCAGGAATGTTCGATACGAAACGAACGTTAGCTGGGCTATGTGGTCGGGTCCTTGCTGTTCGCCCCTCCCCTATCTAGTGTTGCCATATCACAGTTCCATTACATGAGTTGGAATAATGAGCAAGAATGAGCCATATGGTGGGGAAATATAGAGTACGTGTTTGCGTTACCCTGAGCGCCCCTACGGGGATTGATAATGAAACTCGGTACGTGTATTATTTTCCTACTATTCAACACTTATTATCTATAGAATAACACAAATGAATTATTTTGAAGTGTAATAAAACTATAGGCATCGACTGCCTTTTTATAATAGTACAGCAGGGGTGCACGAGTTCATTTGTTTGCTTCAGATGGATGGTTAAATGCTTCAGGTGGATGCTTCAGTTAGTGACATCCATGCATCGATGTCTATAGGCTGTTTCGGAAGCAGAGGATGGGTTTACAAAATATTAAAGCAATGAGACTGAACACATATTATTATTTTCCTTCTACTCGACATTTATTATATGTAGATAGCAATACATACCATTATTACACTGAAATTTACTAACTTCGCTTGTATCGGCTGAATTACTATCATACGTCTGGCATGGGTGCAGATACTCATTGCCCGTCTGTGTGTGTGTTGCCGACTCTGCACCATTCTATTATATTTTTATATAATTACTTCGGTGCCGGATAATAAAACGTATTGTCTCTATGCACAGAGGCCAAATGATCTAATTAGCTGTTATTACCACTAGCACAAATTCTAATATCTGTCTCACATAACTGACACTGACGGGTTTATGGTACAAACGTTCCTGTCCCGTCATTCCACAACACATCGTCGTTGTGTCATAGTGCATAGCTCTGAAGGGTAATGATAGTTTTTCTTATGACTACCTCATCAAACCCTTGACCAACCACTAGCCATGTCTCTAACTGTAGACTCATTGAGTTGAATGTACACTTTAAACAATTGCAAGACCTTACGAAATCACTTCTTATTCTCGAAATTTGTTTTTCCATGTTCTTTTTTCTCTTATTTTTATAATGGCAAACGATATTTACGAATCCCAGTGGTGCCTATGAGACACGCTGTATTGTGGTGCACCCAATGGGCTCTATAGTTTGAGGAGGCTATCTCCACAGCGACCGTATGACTTTGGCTGCCTCATTGAAACACAGGTACTCGTTGCCTCCACCATGTTAATGCAATTGGTACACTGTTCTTAGCTTGCTGTTTCTATTTCGCTGTTGCTTACATAAGCTGGGGAGTGGGCCATGGTACTATATTTTCTTAATTCATCGGCTGATTTCAAAAGGTGCGGGCTTTGGGTGTAGTGTCATCAGCCCCCTCCTGGGCCCCTGGTGGTGGGCACACGAACTACTTGGCACTACCCATGAGCAAGCCTCTCCATATGATAGAGCTCAGTAGGTGCACCGAAGACAGACGGACACCATCTTAGAACGCTGTTTTTGGTACGAAATTATCCTTATCAGTGCTGATTTATCCAGACCTAACCTAAGCTTCATAACATCCCAATCTGCCATATTTCTCTCCATATAGTGCTCACTTTTTTCCCAAAAATATTGCTTTAAAAAGAATTACCATGAAGGTCATGGCTTGGGTTAGGACTACTGATTATGGTGATTAGTACGAAGGCAGTGACCTCTATAATTTGGAGGGGCTATCTCTGCAGCAAGTGTGTAACTTTGGCCAGCATATTGAAACACTGCACTCATTGCCTCCACCATGGTAATGTAATTGGAACGCTGTTCTTAGCCTGCTTTCTCTGCTTCGATGTTGCTTCCGGAAGCCGCATAGTGGATCATGGCACTATATTTTCCAGACTCATCAGCTATTTCAAAAGACAGAGGCGTCAGATGAGGTGCATTAACATGGCTGCCAATACATCAGCGTTGCCCTGAGGCGGCACTACCCATGAAAAAGCCCCTCTATAATTCCCACCATCACTAACTTAAGAGTTGCCAGTGATCGCCAGCTAGGTCAATATGGAAGTCGGGCTACTCATGCAGAGACCACAGAAGTCGCATATCTTTAAAAGTCTATCCCGTGATGATTATTGAAATACCGTACGTAAGCTCTTCATGATAATATTCTTTAGTAATTATACTAATTTCCTAGATATGCTTTAATGCGATAAATGCAGGAAAACGTTACTATAGAAGCCGTGAAAGCACGCTGGGAGTGACAGCATTCATCTCATATGTACAAGTTTCTAGCAGCACCTTTGGTTTGAAAACCATATAATTAAGTTTTCTAAAAGAACACTGCTTCATCTCCAAAATGCTCAAGAAAATCTGCAAAGATTTTCATATGAAAACTGACCAACCTTTAAAGCCGATATCGTGCAGAGACGAGACCGCCGGCCGAAATCCGACGATGCCGAGGGCTCCAAAACACCGTAAACAAAAAAAGTCTAACCAGTAGGGGTTTTGTGTACACTGAACAGGGTATTCCTCTAGACTTCAGGAAAAATTTCAAATCTAGGCTATGTCCATTATTTTGTGTAGTGGTTTTCCATGATCTTTATACAGCAGGTCCAGCAAGGCAATAGACACAAGTGAGTCTGTTATTGTTTTTGATCATTACATACAATCTTCAGCCGTGTCGTGCTATATTTCTTAATGAAGAATCGCTACATGTTTCTCGTAACACCATTTATTTTTATTTTGAGGGACAAGTACATGAAATGGATGTAAAACAAAGCTTATCGATATTTAAGAAAGGAAAGAATAGTAACCGTCCCAATATGGAGATGGTAGACTCAGCCCACCAATTTTTTATTCTGTTTGTGTATATAAAGGCCTATCTTCCTTGTAATGGTGAGTAAAATAATGTTGTTATAATTTCTCCCTCTCTTTTAGTGACAAAGTGGGCACATAAAATGAATGGGGTTTAGTTGACCAACTTTGATATCGAAAATTAAATTATCTGGTGAACAATGGCAGTTTTTCCTTGGTTAGTGACATCGGGAATTATTATACGCCTCAGTGTACAAAGGCTGTCAACACTCAGAAGCAAATCACTTGAGGGCCTTACTAATTATTAAAATTCTACTAATGCAGACTTAGAGTGGTGTGCATTATCATAAATACCTCATATATAAACAGTGAACTAAGCATGTATTAACCCGTCACGTCCCGAGGTTTTCCGCACCTCCGACATCCCCCAGTCCCGAGGTATTTTCGAAAAAAAATTTTTTGGCTAAAACCTTCGCTTTTGGTGAGAAACATCGAAAATTCATAGAGAAATCGCTCACCTGAGGTTTAAAATACCCAATCCAGGTAGGAGTTCCTCCTTACCTGACTGGGTTTTCTAACATGCTGGCACCAAAGAAAACGAGTTCTATGGGAGGGTAACTATTTTATCCACTCATAAACGGTATTTATTTATTTACTTGGTACGAATGTATATGTAGTATGAGAGTATATTGGTTTTCAAGCAGTAATAAAGGCATTATAAGCATTGTTTCACTCACTAACTAATCACTATACCTGACCTTATTTTGCCACATTACCTGATCATTATTTCTGGCTGTTTCTTCTTCTACTGCTATGTAAACATTGTCCTCCACATTGTCATCGATTGGGGAATCACTCTGGCCCTGAATATCTTTACTAGCCAGGTCACTGGTAACAGGTCCTTTGCCAAGACAATGGCGTGAGGGGGGAGGGGGGAGGTTATGCGGTGTAAGGCATTGTCCCTGCTTGGCATCTTGTAGAGGAATAGAGGAAGGTGTCCCGTGTATACATACGAAAAATCACACGCAAAAATTGAAAATTGTGCAAATTAGGGACCTTGCAATTGCACGACGTACTGGTACGTCGCCGGGACTGGCAAATGCAAATCGTTGCAACGTACCCATACGTCGACGGGACGGGGCGGGTTAAACATGCATTGGGTTAGATAAGCACACACGCAGAGCATTCAGTGGTTGCACCCCATTGAGTGCATCGGTAAATTGTAAACGAAGTCTACTGTTGGCTTGCTAGCGAATGTATGGCGACAGTGAGACTTGTAATCGAGTATTTCAATGTTAAATAAATCATGTAATGCAAAATTATTATCCTAACCTAAGCTAACCTATTTTATGCTATTTTAGTGTGTGGTTGAAACCATTGGTTAGGTTAGGTTAGATTGGGCTAGGTTATGATTAGGCAATGTTAGTTTAGACTGGGTTAGGTTAGGTTAGGTTTGGTTAGGTTAGCGTTCGATTGGTTAAATTATGTTGAGTTAGGTGTGTATTTAATTTCAGTTTGTGGCTTGCTGATAGTGATCAATTGATCTTTCAGTCTTATACTCGTATAAGGCTATTGTTCTGAAATGATAATAGATTCCAGGGGGAAACCACCCCTATCCCCCTTGGGTGCAGGATAGGTTGTGTAACATTTCTGATTTTAGTTTTCCTGAAATTTTCACGGAAATAAAGCACTGATCAAAACCACATATTTTAGTTTTTCCATCCCATATTTTGGTGAAAATACATAAAAAAATAAAATGGCCTAAACAACAACATCTTTATCCGATCTCTGGTAATTACATCTTCAGGAAAGAACGTGTACTCCCCTGCAAATCTGAATATTTGTGTTTCTTTTTTTCCAGAAAAAGAAACAGGATGAGTGAGACGCGGAATTTAAGAGAGAAGTGGAGGAGCGATTGGGTAAATATGATTTGGAGCAGATGGGGGACGTAGAAGGTGTGTGCAAGATATTCACAAAAGAAATCTGTGTAGTATGTGAGGTGGTGTGTGGGGTGAAGAGAAGACGAAAGGGGGTGCAAGGAACAGCGTGGTGGACTGTGGCATAAAAGAAGTAACCATATAATGAGTGGTTGAGAAACTGGGGCGTGGAAGAAGTTGAAAGATGGAAGAGAGGGTTATATGTGGAGAGGAAGAGAGAGGTGAAAAGATTAGTAAGAGAGAGTAAGAAGAGAGTGGATGAGGAATTTGGAAGGAATTTGAGTGTAAAGTGGAGGGAATGTAAGAAAATGTTCTGGAAAGAGATAGAGGGAGACAGGGTGGCAACGAAGTTAGTCGGGGAGTGAAAGATAAAAATGGTAGATTACAGGTAGAGATGGGAGAAAAAGTGAACGGATGGGGAGAATACGTTACGGAACTGCTGAACATAGAAAATGAAAGTAATGTGAGAATAAGTGGCTGGGGAATGGCTAGGAGAAGGAGGGATGTGAGAAGAGAGGAAGAAATCAGTAGGATGGAGGTTCTGGAAGCAATGAAGAAAGTCAAAATGGGGAAAGCCCCAGGAATTGATGGAATGTGAGGTGAAATGCTGAACCATGGGGGAGAGATAGTAGTAGAACGGATGTGGAAGTTGTGCAGATTGGCCTGGGAGGCAGGTAGGGTCCCGTAGGATTGGAAGTCAGGTATTGTTATCACCGCTGTACAAAGGAAAAAGGGAAAAAAAAGTGTGTGGTAATCATAGGGGCATTTGTCTTCTTAGTGTAATAGGAAAAGTATATGGTAGGATACTTATTGACAAAGGAAATGACAGAGGAATTAGTTGGGAAAGAATAGGGAGGTATTAGGAAGGGAAAAGGTTCTGTAGATCAGATATTCGTTCTTAGATCTTTAGTGGAAAAGTTTATAGAGAAAGGAAAGAAGTTGCATGCAGCCTTCATGGATTTGGAAAAAGCATATGACAGAGTGTAGAGACAAGGATTGTGGAAAGTATTAAGAATATATGGAGTAGATGGGAAGTTGTTGAATGCTGTGAAGAGTATGTATGAGGGTGCTAAGGCTGCAGTGTGTGTGGATAGTGAACTGAGTGAATTTTTCTATTTGAAGGTTGGATTGAAACAGGGATGTGTCATGTCTCCTTGGATGTTCAATCTGTATATGGATGGGGTTATAAAAGTGGTACTAGGTAGGGCAGTGGATGTTGGAGTGGCCTTAATGAGAGAGGGCAGTGTGTGGAAACTCCTTGTACTATTTGTGCAGATGATACTGTGTTGTTAAGTGAAGACGAAGGGGAGCTGCAAGGCTTGGTGGATGAGTTTGGGAGAGTGTGTAAGAAACGGAATCTAAAGGTGAATGTAGGGAAGAGTAAAGTTATGGTCTTCGAGAGAAGCGAAGTCAGTAAATGTACAGTGAGGTTGGATGAGGAGGAAATGGAAAATGTGAGTGGGTTTAAGTATTTGGGTAGTGTGATCAGTAAGGATGAAAGTTTGGAGGGTGAAGTGCTTGAAAGGGTACAAGGAAGAAAGGTTGCTGGTTCTTTGAAAGCAGTGATAAGAAACAGGGAAGTGAGCAAGGAAGTGAAAAAGCTACTACATGACAGTATTGTGATACCAACTCTAACTTATGGATGTGAAGCTTGGACCTTGTTGGAGGGACAGAAGTCAAAAGGGAAAGCAGTGGAAATGAGTTATTTGAGAGGAGCATGTGGAGTCACATGGAAAGAGGCTGACGAATGAGGATGTGCAGGAGCGTTGTGGTGTGGATGTGGATGTGATAGGAAGCGTTACGAGAAACACATTGATGTGGTTTGGCCATGTGGAGAGGATGGAGGGTGAGAGACTGATGAGGAGAGTGTATGTGAGAAAGGTAGAGGGGGGGAGAGGGAGAGGGAGGCCAAGGATGAGATGGAGGGATGGGATGGAGAAGTATATGAGAGAGGGGGGTGTGAGCTGGGAGCAGGGCAGTGAAATGGCAAGAGACAGGGTGACGTGGAGGCGATTTGTTTGTGGTCACCCCTTACGGGATTAAGGCGTCTGGCTATATATATATATATATATATATATATGTGTGTGTGTTGAGGAATGAAATATTTTAGATGTGAATGCCTGCAGATGATGCTGTGCTGATTGGTAATGTTGAACGTGAGGTTTGGGAACTAATTATGAAACTGGTAAATATTTTTGATCGACGAGGTCTGTGAGTAGAATGTAGGTTATTGAGAAAGAAGGTGACTCATACCGTACTGCGAGGGTGAGTGGAAGGAGAGAGATTGGGGATGGTAGTAGAGTATACGTATTTAAGTACAGTGATAAAAAAGAGAGGTAAGTGTGTGAAAGATGCGGAAGAGAAGGTGACTTTAGGGAGGGAGATAGTTAATGCTATGAAAGCCTTGGTATGGAGCAGAGGGCTCAGTACAGAGACTAAATAGGCCGGATAAAAAAAGAAATGTAGGGATTTGTCACAGGTACTAATCTCTGCATTTCCCTATACGGCTTGCATACACTCTTTATTACAGCCGTTTGTACTGCTGTCTTTCACGACCTGTGATACGCATGCATTTTGATAGTGTCACACCCGTAGCTCAGTAAGGACATTAGTGCACCTTTATTCGTTTGTTCTGTAGCCTGTGTACTGTACATCGACGACCTCCATTCTTTTTATCGAGGTCTTCATAGCACAGGTCTTGAAAGAGTAGAAGAGAAAGTACATGGATGGTTAACAGGGTAGTGAAAAGGGTATATTGTGAGTGAGTCTGATGGTAAGAAGAGGCATTGAAAGCCAAAACGAAGGATGGGCAATGTAATAGCAAGCGTAAGAGTGAGGCATGGAAGTTAAAGAAGCGAAAGGATTGGCAGAGGACGATCTTGAATTTGACTCTCTGTTATCTTGGTTTTGTATTCTCTTGGAGGCAACAGTCTTGCAGGCTCCTGGCCTTAGTTTCCTTCTTTGCATTAAAAAACTGGATTGATGACGTATGTATTAAGATGCCCATAATAAGGGCTGCACCCATTTTCAACTTGGCGGTATACGTCTGTTCCACAGGCTTTATGCAGCATAATTTTGTATGGATTATTTGATCTGGTGAGGCAGAGCCAAGAATTCCCAAGGCTTGAATAATGGGGGAAGGGAATTGCGGCCCATTTTTTCTGGGCAGTTTGATGATACTTCTACTTTTGTTCTTTCCTGCTTCTATTTTTGGATCTATTCTATTCCACATAAATGGGTGGGGTTAACAATATAGATAGATGGATAGATAGATAGACATATAGACAAATATAGGGACAAATACATACTGTACATACATGCATACATACATACATACATACATACATACATACATATAGATAGATAGATAAACAGATAGATAGACAGATGTGTATGTATAGATAGATAAACAGATACGTGTGTGTGCATGCACTGATGTGATACATATAGCAGATAATTCTGTTAACAAATGTAAGAAAAACTGAACTACACAAATCACAACTCGGTCACAATACTACCATAGGCTGAAATTAGTCAACCAGTTAGGTATGGCCCAGATCACAGGAAAGTTAACTTCTTTGCCGTGTAGCAATCGAGGAAAAGTTCAATTCATTATCGTGCTTCAAGGAACTGAAACCACTGTACGAAAGCACTGAAAGGATTTTAAAAAGAAAACGTCGATCATAAAGCTAATGAAAGGAGGGATTTGTGTGTGTGTGTGTGTGTGTGTGTGTGTGTGTGTGTGTGTGTTCGGCTCTGGACATAGGCTTCAAAGCTCGTTCCCTGAGGCCCAGCAGTCCTCCTACATACTGCACACCGCCACATGTCACCACGTCGGTGCTAACACCCACCGTCCATATTGAATACATGCTAGGGCTGTCTCATACAGGACTGGTGTATTGGTACGAGCGGGGGTAGTTTTACATTTCGGAGGGTCTTCTGGGATAGCAGTTAAGTCTGCTTTAACGAAATTCAAATCTTTAAACGTTTCCTGCCCCAACCAGGATCCGAACCAGCGTCCTTTGGGACTACAGGTCACCTTTCTACCGATTCGATCGGCTCGAAGGCTTTTGGTTTGATGGAATCCCAAGTGTAAAAGCGTAAGTGAGTGAAGGTGTGTGGGATGAGACAGGAGAGGCACACCAGGCCAGTGTGTTGAAGAGCTCCGTGGAATCTGATGGCACTACAGACCTTTGAAAAGAAATTTAAGCAAAGCAAGGACTAACAGATCAGGAAGCCTAGCTTTATGAGCATACAAGGGCAAAAAAACAGAATTTCAAATAATTAGAGAAGTTGCCAAAGAGGAACATGAACAAAAACTTGAAAATGAAATAAATCAGGATAAAGATACCCAAAATGTCTGGGACACATTAATAAGTTAAAAGTAAACATGAAGGCGAACAGTGAATTACGTTCATACGATAATAGTGGAGAGTTATTGGGTGAGGAAGAAACGGAATGGAAACTAGTAACATTCTGGTGTAATGTATGCCAAAAACATGACAGAAATATAGATGAAGTATGTAATCATGATATAAAGCAAAGGGGCGTGTTGGAATTTGCTGGGAACACTGACTCCTACATCACAAATATGATATGAGGATATGGAGCACCGAAGCTTATCGAGGAACACATAGATATAACTTAAGAAACTGAAAACCTAAGCAACATGTTGTGCCCCAGAATCAAAGTAGGAGAAATGCCAGTAGATACTGTAATATTTATCTGCCCTTACGAGCAGGGGCAGCTGGACCAAATATCAAACCAAAATTATTTTTAAAAAATGAAAAAAGTAGGACATGCATGGAAATTCTCACAAAAAATATATATAATGTACTCGAAAATAAGACAGAAACTCCAGATAACTGAATGACCTTTAACAGTGAGTTTATTTCCAGAAAAAAAAGAAAGAAAGAAAAAGAAAAAAGAAAATGGTAAAACAACTAAGACCCATAGCCCTGACTGGGCTATATGATGAACAGTTAAAAGCTACTAATCTCTTGTTGGACACCCAGTCAGGATACACTTGAAGTAATAGGATAGAAGGTAATCTCTTCTTCCTAAAGTCTTGTATACTAATCAGTTATAAATAGTAAAACACACTGAACTGTTACAACAATAGATTTTAAAAACTATTTGATCCCATAAAAAGAGAAAAGTGGCAGAAGTCTTGTTCTGTTTCAAGCTCACCCAGTAGTTGTCGACATAATAGCAAAAGTATATATCGGCGACAGAACAAATATGTACTTAAATGAAACGCCGAGAACTCGGGCCCGGAGCTGTCGACGCAAAGCGTCACTCGATATGCCTCCACCAAGCCTTGGGCACAAACTCGCCATACATCTTCCATTGTGGGTTAAAACGAGACTAAAGATTAGCCCAGCCGCCCCTATGACCTTGACCTTTGACCCTTCACCTGTTGACCTAATCAGTTCAACGTCCCTTCTTATTGAATCACTAACAAAATTTTGTTTGAAATCCGTCGAGGGGTTCAGGAGATATTGAGGCCATAAGAATGTTAGGGACGCACGGACCCACGCACGCACCCACGCATGCACGGACGGACAGAGCAGTCACTTAATGCCTCCTACAACATAACAAGATAAAAATGAAATTGCTATCGAGTGGTATCAAGCAAGGTTGCACAGGATCTATTACATTATTTGAAATGGTGACATATATTATTATAAATTATTTAAAATAAACAAGGATAGAATACAAAGACATGGCTCCGTATATAAACTCGTTTAAACAACGCCTTCGGCGGCCTCCGCTGAAAGTCAAAAGGCCAGAAATGAGTCATAACATGGGAACCGGTGGCCCGATTGGGATGGAAATTATTTATTCTCTAAGTTAGATCATTTTAACGGTACCTTGCACCAACAAAACTTGCGGTACTTTGCGCTACATTGCGCCGTTTTTACTGTGTTGTGGTAACAAGCAAACCAACAAACATACAGAAATCGGATCATTATAATATAGAAAGGCTCTTCTGTGCTGATGACGTCATACATATACCCAGCCAGTAGAAGCTCAAAGGAACATAGAGCAAAGGAAGTGGACTAGTAATAAATGTTAGTAAAGGTTATATCCCAATTTATAACATGAAAGAAAAACCTGCAGAAATAGGAGGAATTAAAGTAATGGATAGCATTAAATACTTCAGAATAACAGTAACCAATAAAAAGAACTGTTAAAAAATACATATGAAATGAAAATAACTACAAAAGCAAATACTTCAGCCAACCAGGTACCTGCTATAGTTGCTAAGAATTGGAATAAAATGATTATTGGTAAAACTTTCCAGGAAAATGTGGCATTACTTTCTATCCTGTATGGTATTAACGTAATAAATTTATCAAATCTTGAAATACAACAGTTCTGATAAACTGAAACTAGAGTATACAGAATTATCGTATGTGCCCCTTCCTGCACACCACCTGTCCTGGGGGGAGAAGTGGAAGCTTCTATGTGTTCAAGAATTATGAAATGGAAGATGTCATTCATTAGTTACATTCTAAATGGAGAAGACTCTCTTGTAGGACATACATGGAAAGAACTGCGGAAGAACCACAAGATCCATGGGTGGAAGACGTACCGTACCAAGAATCAGCAAAATAACCGGCTTAGGGAAACTCAACCTGTAAACTATTGAGAGAGAGAGAGAGAGAGAGAAGAAGTGGGACACAAATAAGTGGAAGACCAGATGTGAAACTGAACCTTTACAAACAGAACCGACACCATTACTGTCAGGATTCCCCAGTATGCATAAAACCAGTTGGCTGTAGCAACAACGGGGCTAAAATAAAAAGGCGTCGTCATAGTGATGATAGTTCAGTGCTTGCATTACTAGAAGTTTCCTCTTAGCAGAATACCCGGTATAATCTTATGGCGTGGCAAAAATATATAAGCAAGTTCGTGGACCGTGGACCTGCGTCATACCGGTACAAATGTCAGACCATAACCATAATAAAAGAACAGTCAAATTACCTATGACTTTCCAGCATGAACTTACTAGGAAGAAATTAATCTGCTGGTGAAATCTGACCACTTAAGGTTCTGTACATGCATTCTTTTAGCCCATTTTTGGTTCACTAAGATAAGTGGGTTCATTCATGTCCAGTATATTTTTATACCGATCCAGCCAGCTAGGTCCAGGGCCTTTATTTTCAGAGCAGGCATATTCAGACAATTTTCTTTTCTTTCAGGATTGTACCATCTAACACGAATGTCAGTTAGGCTGATACAGGACCATTCAGGATTAACCTGATTTGTTAAGGTTTATCAGTACCACTTCACATCTCTGACCCATCACATCCATTTTGACTTAATCAGGTATTGCAGATCAGTTTAGGGCAATTCAGTTTCAGTTAGGCCCATTTCGGTGACCTGCATCCATCCAGACTCAGTCAGGTGAGTTTAAGTCAGTTCAGATCCATTTACGTCCATCCAGGCCCTTCACATCTAATTGAACGTAATCCCATCAGTTCAGGGCCAGTCACATCCTTTAGGATCAGCTCTGATTCATTCTAGTCAGTCCTGTTCATTTCAGTCTGTTATGGACTTTACAGCTTTTAAGGTCACATCAAGTTCATTCAGCGAAGAAATTCAAGTCATGCTTGTGTGCTGTACATCTACCCTATCAGTGCAAGCTTTTTTTTTTTTTTTTAGATTTGCTAGTTCAAGGTCTTTGAGGTCTGGATTGGGTGGATGGGACTGGGAAAGCTGAGTGAGCGAGATGAGCTGGAAAGAAGGTGGGCAGCGAGGCATGCTGGGGGGAAGTGTAGCCTATAGTACAAAGCACGGTGGTGTAGGTAGGATGATAAAGCTCATGTCAAAGAAGGGGTGGCAAAAAATGCTCGAGATGGATGAAAAGGAGTGGGCAGAGTGGGCGGAATGGACTAAAATGGTGGTGAGTCAACAACACTTCGTAAAGATAGGCATTGTATCAGGAAAGGCTTTGGTGGTGGAAAGTCTTCTCTTAAAACTCGATGGTGGGGGGAAGGTGGGACGAGAATGGATGGGATGCGAGGGGTTGGTGACGGGGAAGCATGGAGGGTGTAATAAACGCTGTGAAAATGGGCGTAGTGGGTTTCATGGTATGAGATTGGGCACGTTGAATTTCAAAATATTCTTCAGGCAGGAAAAGAAGGTGGAAACAAGCACTCACAGCTCTCATATACCTGGCATCTCACGACACAGATAAAAAATATGTCATGTTGGACGTTTAATGGAGACTTTTTAACCCTTGGATTGCGCAATTACCCTTTTTTTCCCACCCCATGGTGCACAAAAAATGAAGAAAAAAGTGCTTTTTTAGTTTTTTTATTATAAACTTGAAGATAAACATCCAAGGCATCATTTGGTGAAAAGAAACAATCTCTCTCTTTCTCCGTCTTTGCGTAGGGCCATGCGTAAGTTTACGTAGGGGAGTAGTTAAAAAATGAATTAAAAAAAAAAAAAAATTGTTTTGTTTTTGTTAATCATAGACTTGATGATAAACATCAAGGGCATCATCTGGTGAAAAGAAAAAAATCTCTCTCCATCTTTGCGTAGTGCCATGCATAAGTTTGGGTAGGGGTGGAGTAGTTAGCAGTGATGCATGGCCAGCACGGCCTGAGCTGTGACTCTCAACGTGACGCTACCCAGCCTGAGCTGTGGCTCGCAATCCACGGGTTAACCCCGTCTCAGATAAAAAAAGAAAAAAAAAAAAGAGGTCGTGGTAGTGAAGAGCTACCAGTACTCTAGTAGCAGCAGTGCATCTTTCTTTGTCTCTTGTCGTAGGCTCTTGTGTTCAGAGCTCCCTTTCGTCTCTTAAGTTGATTATTTCTCCCTAAGCGCATACATATTCTCCTGAATTATGCAAAGTACATCGATGTTAGTGAGACTCGTACATAAATAACAGGAAAGAAATGTGTACTTATGTAAAATACAGTACAGTATATCACTGGGAGCACGTGGCAGGAAGCTTCGCAGTTAACGATAATATGAATCTCTGTGACCACTCTGGTGATTCAGCTCAGGCACCAGTACAACCTTCATTGCCATCTCAGCATTATGTTTATAGTTTCTGTTTGACTTTCTTTGATTCTAAGTCAGTGTGCACGTAATTAAGACCTTCGGTACGATGACGTCTCATTTTATTCTTCCTAATGCCAGACGATTTTATCCAGCTTGGAAAATGATTCTCTTAGTGAAGGACTTAAGGATAATCTCCAATGCATGATCCTTTACGAACTGTGATGCCTACCGTCAGGAATTTGTTTTCGGCTTAGAGAAGGCCTCAGGTAGTGAAGGGGATAATACAGTTGAACGTGGCTGAAGGATGTATTGTTTTGAGCAGACTGAGGGACCGTGATGGATGGAAGAGAGGCAGTGCGGTACCAGTTAAAACAGTATTTGGTTAAGAATCTTATGCTTATGACCATCATTCCATACCCATGGCCTTGATCTCTTCCATAGGATACATTTACTTGAATGCCAGTTTCGAAGGTGGGCATTTGTACTAATCAACATAAAGTCTTCGAATCCTGAGTGTATATATATATATATATATATATATATATATATATATATATATATATATATATATATATATATATATATATATATATATATATATATATATAATCAGCCATATTAAGTCCACAACTTAACAAATGTTTCCTCATCCTTAACGAATTCCTTGACTGAGCCCATCGCTGCCATGTTTTGACTGCAAACTTCTCAGTTTCATCTCACCATCTCCTGTTTGGACTTTTTTTAGTATGCTTACAATCTCTTGTAGTCCAGTAAGTTAGCCTCTTGTTCCATCGGTTATCCCTTATTCTTGCTACCCACCTACCCACCTCCATTTGTGTTCTTTTATAACTTCTATAATGTCTTTGATTTCAGTCTGCTGTCTCACCCAAGTTGATCTTTTCCTGTCACTTAAAGCTGTTCCCAACACTGACCTTTCCATTACTCTCTGAAAGCTAGTTAGTTGATTTTCACTCGATTTTATCAGTTTCCAGGTATCATAGTCGTACGTCATAGCTGGGATTATGCATCCGTTATATAGGAGTACGTTTCGTTTCATACATAATGGCAAGCTACTTTTCATGATGTCTCTTTTGTTTACCGAAAGCTTTCCATCCTGTTGTAATGCGTCTTTCTATTTCGCTATCATGGTCTTTCGTTAATTTTAGTTTTTGCCCCAAGTAATTGTACCCCTCGACTTCTTCAAGAATTTTTTCGCTTAATCTGATGACGTTCTTTGGTGTATGTGGATTAAACATTAGTTTTACTCTGGTTCATCTTTAGCCCTACTTTGAGACTTTCTCTGTTCAGGTCATTTAACATTTCTTGCAATGTCTCTGCTGTTTCTGAGATTAGAACAATGTCATCTGCAAATCTTAAATGGCTTAGGTTTTCTCCATCAATGTTTACTCTTGTGTTTTCCTAGTCAAGCTTTCTTAAAGCTCTTTCTAGGTATGCTGCAAATAATTTTAGTGAAATCATTTCTCCCTGACGCACGCTTTTCTCAATCTTAATTTTTCCGAGTCTTTTATGTAACTTAACTGTAGCAATTCCCTTTTTATTTATGTTTTCCGGGAATTTTACAATGATCTCATTCACTTCTTGTACCCGCAATGAACTCGTAATTTTTGTATGCTCCACGAGTCGAAAGCCTTTTCTTAATCAATAAAACGAAAGCAGAATGGTTTATTCTGTAGTTTTCTCAATTAGATGATTCATTGCGTGTAGATGATCAGGTTGGTTTTCCTCCAGATTTGTTGATATTCTGTTTTTAAGGACTTTATTGACGAGTTAGTAAATACCTGATAATAAGTTAATGGGTAGATAGTTACTAAGATCTTTTGAGTCGTCTTTTTGTAAGGTAAAATAACTATTGCATTACACCACGTTATGGGAATTTTCTTTTTTATAGACTGAGTAAATAAGTGGGCGAACCCGATTTGTACTTCTGCTCCTGCATCCAACAGTAAATCTGCTACAATTCCATCTTCTCATTGGGCCTTCCCTATTTTCATATTTTTCGGAAAACGTTTACTTTCGTCTGGTGTTACCTCAGGTACTTCACGTGTGTCAACTGAAAAGTTAGCTATTGGTACAATTGTCTTTGATGCATACAGTTCTTTGTAAAATTCTTCAACTCTCTTCACCATCTTAATTTTAAATGCATTTACACACACACACACACACACACACACACACACACACACACACACACACACATATATATATATATATATATATATATATATATATATATATGGAGCCTCTGTGGTACAGTGGTAGAGTGTGCGTTTCGTACACGGGTGTACCAGGGTTCGCGCCCCACCAGGGTAATAAACTTTGGGAGTGTTCACCCGACCACATACTGCATTGGCAGACACAAGGGGTGCTGTGGTTGAACCAGTGTCGCTTACTATAAAGTATGCTTGCACCCAGTTGGCTTGCGCTGGCCGATTACACTTGGTTCACAGACTACACACACATCCAAAGCCTCTCCAGCACCACATTTACACATATAAACACTTCTCACCCTACATACAATCTCTACTAGACAGCCTAAGCCACTTGGTAGAGATACATTGGCTGTATCGTCCCCACTTCGGTCGGGATAGGCCGGTCCTGCAGTGGATACTCAAACGGCTGATGATGATTATATATATATATATATATATATATATATATAAGGAAAATTGAACAGGAAAGGGTATTCTTGCGGAACATAGTATGGACGATATGGGAAAGGGCTGCTCAGAAATTTGAAAGTAGGAGCATTATCACTTCGCGTTTATTTTTGCGGAAGTTTTAGCTGGAGATCTCAACAGTCTGGTACATTATATTTTATCCTTCAGCATTTTTTGTTTTCAAGGTTTTCTCGTCCTACCACCAGTCCCTTCCCAGTGCTATACCAAGTATATAATCAGAACCGTTATTAGGTTAAACCTGAAGCGTTTTAATCAGTAGGTCCGTGTTATTGTTCAACAGGAAAAGGATATGTCGCTACCCCAATTCTCTCACGCCATCCCTAACCCCTCCGTCACCTTGTCCTCGGAAAATAACACACACATTGATAATGAACCTCAGTTTGCTGAGGAGGTCACAAACCACTCAAAAAACATACGTTGTGTCATTAATGACTGATGCATGAAAAAGGTCACAATAAGAGGTCAAGTTCAGCCTTTAACTTGTTTATTTCATGACTTCATGTAAACAGATTTTTACCAACCTTAGTATAAAGAATGTGAGACCATTTTGACTAATTACATTGAAAGTCTTTGATAAATTTAAATATCAGCGTTTACACATTTTACGGAATTGCTTTCGTCTGAGAATGTTGGATAAATGTCACCTCATACTTCAGTACTTGAATAAAGGTACACACTTTCAGATTTGGAGGCATCTTTCGGAGAGGCTCTGTCCATCTGTTATACTAACGATTTTCGGACGCATGGTGCTGCACTCCAAGAAACATTAGGGACTCTCACACCACCCTCTGACACCACACCACACCATACCACCCTCTGACACCACACCACACCATGCCACCCTCTGACACCACACCACACCATACCACCCTCTGACACCACACCACACCATACCACCCTCTGACACCACACCACACCATACCACCCTCTGACACCACACCACACCATACCACCCTCTGACACCACACCACACCATACCACCCTCTGACACCACACCACACCATACCACCTTCTGACACCACACCACACACCATACCTCCCTCTGACACCACACCACACCACACCATACCACCCTCTGACACCACACCACACACCATACCTCCCTCTAACACCACACCACACGACACCATACCACCCTCTAACACCACACCACACCATTCCATCCTCTGACACCACACCACACTATTCCATCCTCTAACATCACACCACATCATACCACCCTCTGACACCACACAACACCATACCACCCTCTAACACCACACCACACACCATACCACCCTCTGACACCACACCACACACCATACCTCCCTCTGACACCACACCACACCACACCACCCTCTAACACCACACCACACCATACCACCCTCTGACACCACACCACACCACACCACCCTCTCACACCACACCACACCACCCTCTCAAACCACACCACACCATACCACCCTCTAACACCACACCATACCACCCTCTGACACCACACCACACCACACCACCCTTTAACACCACACCATGCCACACCACTCTTTAACACCACACCACACCACACCACACCACCCTCTGACACCACACCACACCACACCACCCTCTAACACCACACCACACCACCCTCTCAAACCACACCACACCATACCACCCTCTAACACCACACCATACCACCCTCTGACACCACACCACACCACACCACCCTTTAACACCACACCATACCACCCTCTGACACCACACCACACCACACCACCCTTTAACACCACACCACACCACCCTCTGACACCACACCACACCACACCACCCTCTAACACCACACCACACCACACCACACCACACCACACCACCCTCTGACACCACACCACACCACACCACCCTCTAACACCACACCACACCACACCACCCTCTGACACCACACCACACCACACCACCCTCTAACACCACACCACACCACACCACCCTCTGACACCACACCACTCAAAATCATTCTGTACACCAGATTCACACCAGTGGCATTAACGGAGGGGCCGTGACGCTCCCACGTGAAGTGCTGCTGTGCATGTTAGACACACCTCCTCAGGTCTGACATCAGTTTCCTGTCTTTGATATCCAGCTGACCACTCTCTATACTCGTATATTGTTGACATGTTTTTGAAGGCAGCGCTTCAGCAATATTTTGAAATCAGTTCTGATTAATGTCGAAGGTATGATTGCATATACTGTATTGTCCATTACCCTCACGGGGAAAACTATCCATTTTCGTGTGTAATGGGGTTGTCTAAAAAAAGTAGGAATATAAACAAATGTTTTTAACATGGTGTCTGCGTCGCATCGTAAGATCCCCACCTCACCTAAACCCCCTCCCCTTACTTTGATCACTTTATCATATCACAGCGAAGTGACATAACCAATGAACATACCACAAGGATATCGCAGATTTTTATACCCTACCCAGCACCTACTTCCATTGGAAGGAATGAGCCGGGGTAGGGGTTTAAGGAGTGAGTAGGGGTAGGGGTTTAAGGAGTGAGTAGGGATAGGGGTTAAGGAGTTAGTAGGGGTAGGGGTTAAAGAATGAGTAGGGGTAGGGGATAAGGAGTGAGTAGGGGTAGGGGATAAGGAGTGAGTAGGGGTAGGGGGTTAAGGAATGAGTAGGGATAGGGTTTTAAGGAATGAGTAGGGATAGGGATTTAAGGAATGAGTAAGGATAGGGGTTTAAGGAATGAGTAGGGGTAGGGTTTAAGGAATGAGTAGGGGTAGGGGTTAAGGAATGAGTAGGGGTAGGGGTTAAGGAATGAGTAGGGGTAGGGTTTAAGGAATGAGTAGGGGTAGGGGTTAAGGAATGAGCCGGGGTAGGGGTTTAAGGAGTGAGTAGGGGTAGGGGTTTAAGGTCGTTAACATAAGAGAATTTACCCCAGAATATTCAAGTACGATGGTGATGAGATAAATATTGTAATTGAAAGGTATGCACAGTGAACGAATGTGCAACAAGAAGCAGACTCTAGTGATCCTGAGCCACAGGTTGAAGTAGCAGCTGCACTGAAAGCATTTCGTTCTGTTGCACAGCCCGTCATTGTTCTGGTCTTTAAACTGATGTCTAACATTTTCTCAACTCCATCTCTGTAATCAGTCCCTTTATAACCAGGCAAAGCTGGGTGGCACCTTCAACGTTACATGCTATGTGACAGAAGTAAGAGCTTACCACTGAAAGGTGAAGAAGGAGTGGGGTAAGATAGGAGGAAAGAGGGGAGACGGAATTGTAAAGGAAAAAATGGAGAGCATAAAGCTTGTTAAAGAGATGGTGTTAAGAAGAGGTGGGGGGGAACAAAGGGAGGGATGTGGACTAAAGTGCAGGGGAGTGAGAAGCATAGTGAAGGATGGAAAGGTGTGTGAAGGATGGTGGAAGAAGGTGTCAAGGAGACTGTCATGCAATGGAGTGACCGTCATCACCCTCAATATGCAAGCCCTGTCTTCCTCATTCACACTGCCTCCTCAATCATGCTAGCCCTTACCCATTCAGCCACATCGTGTCACCCTTGCCACCCAGCACCCTTGCCACGACTTTTACCACAGTATATTTGTTCTAAAGGCGCCGCTGTGAGCAGCCTGTGTGTGGGTGAGACTGCATATGTGTGACGTGTGTGGTGTGTGGGTGGTGACAGTGGGTGTCATAATCCACTTCCATGAATCTAATCGTCTATAAAAAAATTCATCGCCTTACATTTCTTTATACTCTTCAGTAAGATGATTCCTGTTAACTACAGGTGGAAAGATGGGTGTCACAGAACTTCACCTCAATCTTAAACCCATTGTGGTCATTTGCCTTACTGAACCTTGGCCAGTAAATAAGTATAAAGCTGTTTTAATTAACAATATCATACTCAGCTTCGGGGAAACCTCTGCTCGTGAAAGAGTTAATACATGATATACAATATACAGGTCACCTGCCCCCCATTCCACACTGCTCACTGTTGCCTTCCCATCAACTCTCCCTTACTCCTCCACAAAACATCTTACCTACATTTACTTTAGCCTTGGAGTTCACGGGCAAATGAAATGGAAAGCATTAATGGCAAAGGATAAGTACACACACACACACACACACACACACACACACACACACACACACACACACACACACACACACACACACACACACACACACACACACACACACACACACACACACACACACACACACACACACACGTCCTGACCAGACTAACAAACTCGTTCTGGAAAAAAAAAAAAAAAAAAAGCTCAGTCTATAGGCTGATTATTGCTTAGAACTTATTTTAATACTGAGTGATCGGAAATCTGTTGGAATGGGGCAAACTGCGGGAAAACAGGGGTGCGTTTTATCAGTGAGCGAGACTGCGCCTAGCGTCGATTTATGCTAATAGAATTTGATGGGAGGGTATAGCAACTAAGAGGGACAGTCTTCTCTTGCCTACCATAAAAGATATTTTTGGATCGACTATAAGAGTAAGGTTAAAAAAATATACATGCACTTCGTCTGAATTCCCTATACGGTACTTCACCAGGAACTGTTCTTCTTACTGGGTGCTTTTACCGAACTTCAATTATTCATACCGACCACTGGCCAAAGGTAGAGGTGGATAAGGAAGGAATGAACCCTCAGGCTGTTGTTCTTACCTACGGTACCGGAACTGGTCAAGAACTAGGTTTGTTTTCTTATATTCAAGGGCACACCCCCTTGAAAGAACTGTAGGCATTGTATATATCGAAGTGCCTCTTTTTACCCCAACCACCACCATCATTGTATCAATCTCACTCCTGTCACTAGTACTTCTCATTTCACCCCCCCCCCTCTTCTCCCCCATCGTCAGTACTCCATCCCCTCGCGTTTTTTCTCTCCAGCTCCTTACGTCCTCCCTTCTCTCCCTCCCTCTCGCCATCACCTATATTGCATCATTCTTGTCTACCCCACACCAATTCCTCACGCTCCTCCTCCCACCCCTCCCCCCCAGATTACCATCACCATCATTCCTTTCTTTTCATAGTCCAGGCATGCAACAATCTCCCACCCCCTCCTTTCCCTCCTCTCTCCCCTCTCCAGCTCTCTACCTCCATCCTTCTTCTTCCCTCCATCCCCCTCTTCACCATCGTCATGGCTAGCTCCACTCTTATCTCTCCCTCTCTTCTCATACTCCCTTCCCTCCCTTCCCCTCTTCTTCCTTCCATCACCCCCCACTCCCACGACCTTGCCCCCCCTCCCTCCCCTCCTGCCGCGGGTGGAACAGTAGCGGCATGACGAGGTCCCAGCTACATCCGTGAATCGAGGTGAATGCTCCGGGGAATGTGATGTGGACAGGGATAAATTGCTCGAGGGGAGAGCGAGGTACGGCGACAACACAACATTTTTCCTCACATCACACGTCTTCCCCACATAACTCAGCTCTGAAGAAATAAAATTCGGCGCGATCAGACCCGAGCCCAGTATATCCGGCTGTACTGCATTGTACATTCATTAAAAGGATTCCGGTACAGAACGGCCATGGGAGGGAAGGGATGAATGAGCATGAGGAGCTACGGGCACAACGGTCTTTTACACAATGACTCTGGCGGGACGTGTCATGCCTTTGTTTGAAATGACATGCCGGAGCGGGCTACTTCTGAGGGGGAACTCAAGCACAACGTATCCGGCAGTTTTTCGTGCTCTGCGAATACGCAAAAGAGTCCGGTACAGCTTGACCATGGAGTCTTTGGGTCCGCTGGATTAAGATATACGAGTCTTTGAAATTATTGATGAACAGGACATGCCTGGCTTCTTGCACCACTAAAATCGACAGAGGAATTAAATGTCACGTCCTCACTCAGACAGGAGGGCTCCTGGATCAAAGCATGATAGACGGATTTCCTGAAATCTGTTTTACGTATTTTTACGTGAATGAGGAAAATGGCGTCATTGTAGCTTGCTAAAACAATGAAGACCAAGGTTGTTACGTACGCAGAAAAGACCACTCTTATTGTCACAATACCGCCGTTATAGTCACACAACGCTTCATTTGCTGTTACCGTCCCACACCACCACCACTGTTACTGTCACACAACACCACCACTGTTACTGTCACACAACACCACCACCACTGTTACTGTCACACAACACCACCACTGTTATTGTCACACAACACCACCACCACTGTTACTGTCACACAACACCACCACTGTTACTGTCACACAACACCACCACTGTTACTGTCACACAACACCACCACCACTGTTACTGTCACACAACACCACCACCACTGTTACTGTCACACAACACCACCACCACTGTTACTGTCACACAACACCACCACCACTGTTACTGTCACACAACACCACCACTGTTACTGTCACACAACACCACCACTGTTACTGTCACACAACACCACCACCACTGTTACTGTCACACAACACCACCACTGTTACTGTCACACAACACCACCACCACTGTTACTGTCACACAACACCACCACTGTTACTGTCACACAACACCACCACCACTGTTACTGTCACACAACACCACCACTGTTACTGTCACACAACACCACCACTGTTACTGTCACACAACACCACCACTGTTACTGTCACACAACACCACCACTGTTACTGTCACACAACACCACCACCACTGTTACTGTCACACAACACCACCACTGTTACTGTCACACAACACCACCACTGTTACTGTCACATAACACCACCACTGTTACTGTCACACAACACCACCACCACTGTTACTGTCACACAACACCACCACTGTTACTGTCACACAACACCACCACTGTTACTGTCACACAACACCACCACCACTGTTACTGTCACACAACACCACCACCACTGTTACTGTCACACAACACCACCACTGTTACTGTCACACAACACCACCACTGTTACTGTCACACAACACCACCACTGTTACTGTCACACAACACCACCACTGTTACTGTCACACAACACCACCACTGTTACTGTCACACAACACCACCACCACTGTTACTGTCACACAACACCACCACCACTGTTACTGTCACACAACACCACCACTGTTACTGTCACACAACACCACCACCACTGTTACTGTCACACAACACCACCACCACTGTTACTGTCACACAACACCACCACCACTGTTACTGTCACACAACACCACCACCACTGTTACTGTCACACAACACCACCACCACTGTTACTGTCACACAACACCACCACCACTGTTACTGTCACACAACACCACCACCACTGTTACTGTCACACAACACCACCACCACTGTTACTGTCACACAACACCACCACCACTGTTACTGTCACACAACACCACCACCACTGTTACTGTCACACAACACCACCACCACTGTTACTGTCACACAACACCACCACCACTGTTACTGTCACACAACACCACCACCACTGTTACTGTCACACAACACCACCACCACTGTTACTGTCACACAACACCACCACCACTGTTACTGTCACACAACACCACCACCACTGTTACTGTCACACAACACCACCACCACTGTTACTGTCACATAACACCACCACCACTGTTACTGTCACACAACACCACCACCACTGTTACTGTCACACAACACCACCACCACTGTTACTGTCACACAACACCACCACCACTGTTACTGTCACACAACACCACCACCACTGTTACTGTCACACAACACCACCACCACTGTTACTGTCACACAACACCACCACTGTTACTGTCACACAACACCACCACCACTGTTACTGTCACACAACACCACCACCACTGTTACTGTCACACAACACCACCACCACTGTTACTGTCACACAACACCACCACCACTGTTACTGTCACACAACACCACCACCACTGTTACTGTCACACAACACCACCACCACTGTTACTGTCACACAACACCACCACCACTGTTACTGTCACACAACACCACCACCACTGTTACTGTCACACAACACCACCACCACTGTTACTGTCACACAACACCACCACTGTTACTGTCACACAACACCACCACCACTGTTACTGTCACACAACACCACCACCACTGTTACTGTCACACAACACCACCACCACTGTTACTGTCACACAACACCACCACCACTGTTACTGTCACACAACACCACCACCACTGTTACTGTCACACAACACCACCACCACTGTTACTGTCACACAACACCACCACCACTGTTACTGTCACACAACACCACCACCACTGTTACTGTCACACAAACACCACCACTGTTACTGTCACACAACACCACCACTGTTACTGTCACACAACACCACCACCACTGTTACTGTCACACAACACCACCACTGTTACTGTCACACAACACCACCACCACTGTTACTGTCACACAACACCACCACTGTTACTGTCACACAACACCACCACCACTGTTACTGTCACACAACACCACCACCACTGTTACTGTCACACAACACCACCACCACTGTTACTGTCACACAACACCACCACCACTGTTACTGTCACACAACACCACCACCACTGTTACTGTCACACAACACCACCACCACTGTTACTGTCACACAACACCACCACCACTGTTACTGTCACACAACACCACCACCACTGTTACTGTCACACAACACCACCACCACTGTTACTGTCACACAACACCACCACCACTGTTACTGTCACACAACACCACCACCACTGTTACTGTCACACAACACCACCACCACTGTTACTGTCACACAACACCACCACCACTGTTACTGTCACACAACACCACCACCACTGTTACTGTCACACAACACCACCACCACTGTTACTGTCACACAACACCACCACCACTGTTACTGTCACACAACACCACCACCACTGTTACTGTCACACAACACCACCACCACTGTTACTGTCACACAACACCACCACCACTGTTACTGTCACACAACACCACCACCACTGTTACTGTCACACAACACCACCACCACTGTTACTGTCACACAACACCACCACCACTGTTACTGTCACACAACACCACCACCACTGTTACTGTCACACAACACCACCACCACTGTTACTGTCACACAACACCACCACCACTGTTACTGTCACACAACACCACCACCACTGTTACTGTCACACAACACCACCACTGTTACTGTCACACAACACCACCACCACTGTTACTGTCACACAACACCACCACTGTTACTGTCACACAACACCACCACTGTTACTGTCACACAACACCACAGCAACTGTTACTGGCACTGTCACACATCACCACTTACTATTACTGTCATACATCATCACTCTTACTGTTACTGTCACACATCACAACCCTTACTATTACTGGCACACATTACCATTACTGTTACTCACAACCATTGGTCTCATAAAACCCTCCAATAATGTCACACACTATTATTGCTACAACTCTGTTACTGATTCAGTCAAACAGCGCGGTCTATACTGTTAGTGTCACAGTACAGAGCCAAAAATAAATTGCACATCACTCTTACTGTATCACACAACACCACCGTTGCTGTTATCGTCACACATCCCCAACACTGTTACTTCATACATCACCACCTGGACTGTTCCTGTCATACAACAGTCCTATTAGTCACTGGACCGTTATTAAAACTACCAAGCAGAATTACGTTTACTGTCACACCACAGCACTGGCTACCTCATGTTCCAGCACGCACACACACACACACACACACACACACACACACACACACACACACACACACACACACACACACACACACACACACACACACGCACAACCAGTCCCATCCCAGCACACACACAGACACACACACACACACATACACACACACACACACACACACACACACACACACACACACACACACACACACGCACAACCAGTCCCATCCCAGCACACACACAGACACACACACACACACAGACACACACGCACAACCAGTCCCATCCCAGCACACACACAGACACACACACACACACAGACACACACACACACACACACACACACACACACACACACACACAACCACACCCACCACCACACACACACACACACACACACACACACACACACACACACAACCAGTCCCATCCCAGCACACACACACACACACACACACACACACGCACAACCAGTCCCATCCCAGCACACACACACACACACACACACACACAACCAGTCCCATCCCAGCACACACACACACACACACACACACACACACACACCCACCCACACCCACCCCAGCACACACACCCACCCCCACACACGCACAACCAGTCCCATCCCAGCACACACACACACACACACACACACACAACCAGTCCCATCCCAGCACACACACACACACACAAACACACACACACACACACACACACACACGCACAACCAGGCCCAACCCAGCACACACACACACACACACACACACACACACACACACACACAACCAGTCCCATCCCAGCACACACACACACACACACACACACACACACACACACACACACACACACACACACACACACACACACA
The DNA here is from genome assembly GCF_032717465.1 of Coenobita brevimanus. Taxonomy (NCBI): domain Eukaryota; kingdom Metazoa; phylum Arthropoda; class Malacostraca; order Decapoda; family Coenobitidae; genus Coenobita; species Coenobita brevimanus. Next base: position 55,332,225 of record NC_137054.1, read on the forward strand.
CAACCAGTCCCATCCCAGCACACACACACACACACACACACACACACACACACACAACCAGTCCCATCCCAGCACACACACACACACACACACACACACACACACACACACACACACACAACCAGTCCCATCCCAGCACACACGGGGGCCCCGTCCCATTCCACAGACCGGGGCCTGGATCAGGACCGGGACCGGGTTCGGGGCCGGGGTGGCACACCTGCCGCCGAGGCGAGTCAAGCTGGCGCCAGCGAGGTATGTGAGCTGCCACGACCAGCAAGGTTGACGAGGAGCAAGAAGGAAGAGGAGGGAAGGGGGAGGGCCCGGAGGCGGCCACGGATGGAAGGGTGTACGAGATAGTTACTATCTCGTTAACAAAGCACAAATAGTAGCCTACCACGAGGTATGTCTCCAGCACTATTGTACATTACAACCTGGAAGGCAGAAGGCAGGTATGCTACATACCTCCCAGTAACTTTTAGCGATATCATGGATGAAAAGCACAAACATCCCACATCGCATTTTAGATTATCTATACAGTGTATATATGCAGGCTCATGCATTAAATTCTTTAAACAAATGAGTTATGTTTTGATAACAAGTAGGTCTACTTCAATTTTTTGTGACGTATTTTTGATACTGCAGTATTTCCGGAAATGCATGTTTCACGTTTATGCATGAAGAACATGATTCTGATAGATATATATATATATATATATATATATATATATATATATATATATATATATATATATATATATATATATAATGTAACTGGATATGCCAGCGAAATTTGATAAAACGTAGCTTTAGCTCTAGAGATGCTCCTACGGATTAGATGCGAAGGTGCAACAAGTGTGTGTGTGTGTGTGTGTGTGTGTGTGTGTGTGTGTGTGTTTTCCTACATATATTCACCTAGTTGTAATACACTGCCTGAGTTCAGCTCGTGTTATTTTGACTCCATATTTTTTATTCAATCTGCATTTGAAGATTTTGAACCAGTGAAACTCCACTTTTAAAACAAAAACAATTCAATTTTACACAAACCATGGGTAAAATCGATAATGATATAAGCCTGAGGTGTTTACTCTTTGAACATTGGATAAAAGAAATATTAAACTCTGCTCAAACGACTCTGAAAAATCAAGGGTGAATGGAATTTGTGTCAGAAACTAAGGCAGTTAACTTGCCTGTTTTTAACAACTCGTAAACACTGAGAGATGTATGTGTGGGACGGGGAGGGAGGTGTGAGTGTGTGTCACTAGGCACCGTGTGGCTACAAGAATGTTGCTGGACCGCTGCCTTACACATCCCGTAACCTGACACTTCTTGACGCGTCATAAATCCAGCTCAGGTGTGGGAATGAAGCCACCAAGCCTTTGGTGTGGGGGCTGTGGTAGTGGCATCAGGCTGCCCGCCCACGTTATCAACTATATGATACATAAACCCACCTGTGATATGACCCTGGCTTCATTCCCACAGCTGAGGAAACAGTGTGTCCTACAAGCCTACCTCATCCTGCTTCCCGCCAACATTGCCACTCCGCCAACACCTCCAGCCCCAGCAGTACGCTGCCAGCCGACCCACTGGTGCTAACCAGGCGTCACCACCACCGCCACCACAACACTATCACCACCATCACCGCCACCACAACACCACTATCGCCACCACACCATTACCACCGTTACCGCCACCACATCACTACCACTACCGCCACCGCCAAACCACCATCACCACCACCATCACTTCTGCCAGCACACCACCACCACTACGACCACAGCCAACGTCATTGCCACCACTGTCACCACCGCCACAACACCACCACCACCACCACAACACCACCACCACCATCACCGCCACCACACACCACCACCACCATCACCGCCACCACAACACCATCACCGCCACCACAACACCATCACCACCACCACCACCACCATCACCACCACAACACCACCACCACCATCATCACCACCTCCACAATACAACCACCACCATCACAGCCACAGCACCATGACCACCACCACCACCGTCACCGCCACTACAACACCACCACCACCATCACCGCCACCACAACACCGTCGCCATCACCACCATCAGCACAACACCACCACCACCATCATCGCAACCACAACACCACCACCACCATCATCATTGCCACCACCATCAACACCATCACCATCACCACACCACCACCACCATCACCATCACCACAACACCACCACCACCATCACCACAACACCATCACCACCATCACTGCCACCACAACACCACCACCATCACTACTGCCACAACACTATCACCACCACCATCACCACAATCACCTCCATCACGACAACACCACCACCACCATCACTGCAACCACAACACCACCACCAACACCACCACCACCACCATCACTGCCACCACAACACCATGACCACCATCACTGCCACCACAACACTATCACCACCACCACCACCACAACAACACCATCACCACCAACACTGCCACCACAACACCATCACCACCACAGCACCACCACCACCATCACCACAACAACACCACGACCAGCATCACCACCACCACCACTACCATAACACTATCACCACCACCACAACCACAACACCACCACCAAACACCACCGCCACCACCACAACACCACCACTACCACCACAATCACAACACCACCATCACCACCACCACCACAACACCACCATCACTACCACCACCACGACCACCACCACAACACTATCACTACCACCACCATCACCACCACAACACCATCACCACCACCACCACCATCACCGCCACCACAACACCACCACCACCGCCACCACCACAACAACAGCAACAACACCATCACCACCACCACCACACCATCACCACCACCACAACACCACCACCACCATCACCGTCACAATATCATCACCACCACCATCACTGCCACAACACCATCACCACCACCATCACAACCATCACCACAACACCACCACAATCACTGCCACCACCATCATCACCACAACACCACGACCACCATCACCACAACAACACCACGACCACCATCACCACAACAACACCACGACCACCATCACCACAACAACACCACGACCACCATCACCACAACAACACCACC
>NC_137054.1:55340336-55348397 GCF_032717465.1 Coenobita brevimanus
TGTTAAAAAAAAAAAAAAAAGAGTCGGCCGCGAGCGTGGCTGGTGTAACAACAGCCGTAATGCAGAGCATCACGTATAAAGTGATAAGAGATAGCGACAGAATCCAGCACCAAAAGTTGTTAAGCACTTAATGAAGTGTGCTCCAGTCCAGAAATTTATCCAGTAAAGTCGACAGCATATCTGCGTCGTGCCGCAATAGCCGTATATATCTGCCACAGAAGGCATGGCAGTACATTCCATACAGATTTTTTTCTCTCACACTATAACTCTAGGTTCGTGCCTGTTTGTCTGTCTGTCTGTATGTCTCCACTGCAAATTTTGTGTAGTGCATCATGCAAAAACAGTGAGAGATACCAACAGAATCCACATGCAAAAGTTAAGGACACTTAAGAGTGTGCTTCAAGGATATATATATATATATATATATATATAGTGATGATGTAGTGCTGCCTGCTTCTTCCTTAGCCTGCATCCTTCTTTTTCTGTGCCTGCCCTCCTCTCTTCCTATTTCTCCCATCTTTCCTGTCACTTCTAATTGCTTTTCTTTCCTTTACAGGTGGCTTTACATTGAGTGACAAGCCAAATGGTTTCCTGTAAGCCAAGAAACCATTTACAGCGCTGGGTGGTAACCATATAACCAAACCATACGTGCTCCCTACGTGCCAGCAAGTGGGTTGGTGGAGGGTTAGTGCCCCTCCCCGTGAAACAAATAACTCAAAGTCAAATGGCCACCCCTTATGGGATTATGGCGTCTGGCAATAGATACATAGATAGAACTGTGTGTGTGGGCGTACTGAAAGTCAACCACGTACCTACGATGATGTACCAAAAGTAGGAGCTGCGAAGTATCCATTGGTGTGACTAACGCAGGTGTGTTGTGCTGGCATAGCCGTTAACATGGCTCAGGGGCAAGGCAACACATTACATACCGGTACACATAACTTACATCTACTCCTATAAACCTAAGTTCTTGTCTTTCTGTCGGTCTTTAATGCGAACTTCGTGAAAAGCATCGCGCAAAAATCGTAAGGGACATCAGCATATTGCAAAAGTAGAAGTCATCAAGGACCCTTTACGTGCTTTTACAAAAAAAAAAAAAAAAAAAAAAAAAAGCAAATCCGGAAACTGTCCCAGCTTGCCTTCAAGCTGTGATGACAAGAAATGACAATGTCGTAGAGGCAACATTTTTATGACCACCACTGCCACGACGGTGACCCATGGCAGAGACGAAAAGAAGCTGAAAGCCTCGTGGCTGTATATATATATATATATATATATATATATATATATATATATATATATATATATATATATATATATATATATAAACTTCAAGGCAAGATATAAAATAGAATCATATATACACATCTGCTATATCTGTACACACGTCTCTTGTATCGTGTAGATTACCAAAAACTTTTTAAGCAACGCGTGTAATGAGTGCAGCAAAGAAGGTACTGTACCTCGCCACTACTGGCCGACCATTAGTTGATCGTTGTCAAACATTTATTCCCATTGCACATGCAGATCGTGGGCCCTTGCCCTCTCCTTTGGCCATTTTTATTCAGTATCGTTCAAGACTGCCTCAAAACACAAACCCTTCTATTTTGCGCCTCGTTAATCATTGAAGAAGGAGATTAGTACAACTAGTGAACCTGTATACATAACGAACGTATGCTGAATTAGAGAAACACGGAGTGCTATTCCAAAGAGTACGGTGTTTCAAACTGAAGACCGTCGTCAGCAGTTAGTAGATAAATTGAAAACTGCTAAAACTGCGGCAAAGAAGGCACCTCGCGTCGGCATCACTGCTGGTTGCCGAACAGGTATGATGTTATGGCTGTACAACATAACCTCAAGCTTATTAGGCCAGTACAGGAGGGATGTACTATTGGTTAGTTTTCTGTGGCCGACAATGAGCTGTTCGATGTAGGCCTACATCATGAAACACACATAGCAGTTGGCCATGGGGGTCGTGGCCGGGTGATAAAGGAGCTCTCACCCAAGTGCAAGAATATTACTCATGATATAAAGTTATTTCTTGAGCTCTGTACACCATGTCAACAGAGGCAGAAAGGAAGCAAAAAGGCAATTGTTGTATGTCTATCATTTCCTATGAATTTAATTCTCGTTGTCAGGTTAATATGATTTATTTCAGTTCGTTAATAAAGTGTCCAACCCCTGTTGTGTGCATTATATAGAACACCTGGCTAATGTATCACATCCCTATATCAAGTAATAAGTTCGGATTGGAATAAGTGCATTTCAAACTTTGCCAAAAAATATTATTCATTCCACAGGTATTCAGTACAATACCTTAGTTTCACACAATGCCAGTTGTAATATATATATATATATATTTAGATACGTACTGTATTGGAACATTCGTGCTATGAAATGCCTATTATAATACACAATGCGCAGCCTATACATAGAATTATACTATACCGGTATTTCATAATCATCAACCTAGGCTCATTTCCTATGTTATTGGCGAACCAAATCTAGGCATCAGAAATTGTACCAGGCAGATGAGCAGCGACCAGCATTGTTCAGAAATATGGGTTACATATTCATTCAGTCTCCAGTCATATCTGATATTTTCTGTCCATCCCACTGGTTATACAAGATACATTACAACTTCACCACCGTAACAGCTGTGCAGTCACCATTGTATTTATTTTACACGTTTCATCAACTTATTCCTCATTGTTTTCTTTTTCCTCTCAAAGTTTCCATACCCTGTTTTCGCGTATACTGTATTTCTTGTCTATATAATATCGTCATCTGTTTGGCCTGCCAAGCCTCTTCCATTTTATCCGTTTCGCCTTTAAGTACTCCCTTCTTCTCACTGTAGTTATATCTTTTCTTTCCATTTGGTTGCATCATCTGGGCACACGCTCTTCTGCTCGTTGAACTCTTCCTTCAAGCCTCCCACGAGTCTCACATTTCACAACCTATCTACAATACACACATATACGTTTCGCAACACAATCATTTTCATCGATTTATCCCTTGATTTTCGTTTATTTCATGTCAAGGTTTCAGTCCCACAGGAAAATATGAGAACTGTACTGAAATTCCCTCTAGCAGTTCCCTTGCAGTTTCTACGTTCAGTTCTCTAATCAGTTTTGAGACCCCTACAGAACAACCACGTCCCTTTAATGGGCCACGTCAGTCTCCACTTCCTACGTGCATTTACATCTCTTGCCTAGCACTGCGCCAGTTATTAGTAATTCTCCAACTCAAATGTTCTCCACTCACTTGCACATGTTATTATACGACTATACTGTCATCTTTCCCCCTTCTCAATCGTGACATTCACTTCTCTATAATTCCACTCTCAAACAACGTTCTTCTCTAGCATCCTTATAACTCTGGATTAGTTGCCACTGGTATATCAAGTTCCATTTCAGTACTGAGGGTGGAATCATCCACATATAGTACACATGACATGGCATACCATTCGCCATTCATCACCAGTTCTGATCCCTCTTCCATTACTGTCTTCTCAACTCCTTCAATGTGATTTTTTTTGTTTTGTTAAATCCTCGTTGTATTTAGTTCAGGGGACACTTTTCATACTGAAAGGACTGAATACAATCTCTGTTAACCACTCGATACGAAGACGTCTTTTTCATTATGATTTAGCTACCGTCAGACGATTTTGTTTAGCTCTGGGATGGAAGAAGTTCTCCCGCACCATCTCATCCAAAAAGACAAACGCTGGTCACACACACACACACACATTCTGAGTCACACGAGGAAGGTGGTGGGGGAACCTTCACTACCCACACTCTTATGGACTTTTTTGTACATGAAACAATTCCTCCTCTTCCCGCCCGGCGCCTCTCCGTCCTGCCCAGGAACACAAACGCACACACTACACGCCACCAGTATGCCCATAGCTTAGAGTTACCTGAGAGAGAGAGAGAGAGAGAGAGAGAGAGAGACTACCCACGTTAGTTCCGTCTCCGTTATCTTCTCAATTTATCCATTACGATCATAAGAAATCGGCCCCTTTTATTATATGTGTGCTTGTGCTGAAAACTGTTACATACTCTCTGAGTCCTCTTGAGTATAGTGAACGAAAACGAGATGACAGTGCATTCGCAGTCAATAATACATCATCATCATCATCATCATCATCATCATCATCGTCCTCTGAATCGTGTTACTCGTCCATACTGAAAGGAAACGGGTGGGTAGGATCCAGAAAAAAAGGATAAGTATGTGTACACAGTACCAAATATACTGTATAATGTGAAGCTGCGGACGATAATATAGCTCCACTTTTTACCCCAACAACTGAGTAACTCTTGCGTATTATTCTGAAAAATGTGTTGATCTAAGAAGATGCACGACTGGGTTTCGGTAGTCAGTGTTCAGTGTCTTGTTACATAAAGTAATAAAAGTGAAACGATGTTCATGTTCGCACTGCACGTCACCAAATAAAACGCGAACAAAGACGATAGAGGGTGTATGTGAGCTATGAAATTGTAAGTGAGGCGGCGCGGGAGAGGAGGAGAGGCAGACAGACATCCAAGTACGGTGTTGCCTCGCTAAAGCGTCTCGTCACACCACTTTCACTCTCCCTCTCTCTCTCTCTCTCTCTCTCTCTCTCTCTCTCACACACACACACACACACACACACACACACACACACACACACACACACACACACTTGTCCTGTCTCCTCTCATACATTGCCCCTTTCTTTTCCTACTGTGCTGCACATCCTTCCATCCCTCAGGTACTCTCTGATGTTTTCACTCTTTCCTTGTTCCCTTCCTTCGCCCTCCCTCTTCAACACTCAGAGGGAAGCGAAGCGAGAGGAATCGGGATAAAATTTGATACTCTCCCTCTCCCTCCCGGACTGCCCCAGCTGGCATTCCCTTCCCCCTCACTCATAGTCACCCTTCTCCTCTCTGATCAGTACAGTTTCCTCTTTCAGACTTCTTGCACTCCCTCTCTTCGTTAACCAACGAAGGGGATAGATAGACGCCAGATAAGAGGTAGAGACAGAATTTAAGGAAGAGAGAGAGAGAGAGAGAGAGAGAGAATTTGATACCTTAATCACGACACAACTGTTGCCACACGAGCTCACATCCAGACAGTCAGGAAAGAGACGCAGTGTTATAGTTTGATTAGAAGTTTTACATAAATTTAGTTGGCAAGGAATAGAGTAACCGTAGGTAGGGGTGGTGGAGTGAGAATGGCTCTGGCTATCACGTGGGGTCACTACTCGCACAAGAACTTAATTTGGTCAAGTCGGCAACCCTGTGGCAAGGTGGCAAACAATCCTCTGCATCCCAGTACACAATGATGAATCCGCACCCCAGTGCTAATGTTAGGTGTGTGTGTGTGTGTGTGTGTGTGTGTGTGTGTAAGAGGAGAGGGATATGCATATAGCCGCCCCCCCCTATTCCTCCCCCTCAGCAGGGCACAGTACGCGAGAGAGCTGGGCATAGTAGTGCTCTGCATGTGAGAAGGGTTGTGTGTTGCAAGCCTTGCCTCTGTGCATAGGACAATACACATGAGAACCGCGAGACACCAACTAGACGCTACCACGCATGTCACTGTGAAGACTGGATACAGAGACCAAACACTGTGCGTAATACCATTTGCCGAACAAGCAGGCGCTGTAGTGGTGTGTATATCCTTACGTGGCGGTGAGACAGGCATCCCGAGTGAGCGTGGCTACCCCACCCTGAGGTTCCCTGGCTTCCCGCCACCCTCCACCGCTATGCCTTACTCTTGTTGCTACTTAGGAACCTGTCCACCAGGCACACTGGAGATCGCGTGCACCTGCAAGAACACCGCCAAGGTCACCACCATCCCTTACATATGATGATTTGTTCCCGTATTCATTGTACTGCAACATCAACACTGAAATCATTTTTGAACAGGGCCATAGTTTTGTATGCTCATATTTTGACAGTGGGAAGCAAAAGAGTTGACACTGCTAGGTAACTTCATGTTAAATGTCAGTTTCCTTGAATGATCTTTGTTTCGGAGAATGTAACCAATACTTTATTAGATACTTCGTCAGAATTATTCGTGTGCAAGTCTCCCCTCCATAATATAAAGTAATGCGTTTAAATTACAAATGCAATTGCAACGGAAACGTGTGATACAATGACTTTTTTGTGTGTGCACAAGCGGGTAGATCAAGAGTACGTTATATAAGCGTGGGGCGTGGTGACCTCGTGACTCCGGATCCGCGTTGGAAACACCCAGGGTCACTGGCAGGTCTGGCGGGCAGCAGCACCTTGACACCTGCCACCAGGTGGGCAGCGGCACCTAGCCAGGTGGGGGCACGAAGGGCGCCGCCGCCTTCCCCTCTACCACCCCGTTGCCGTCGCCATTGTGGCCTCGTCTCTCCCGCACCTACAGGGATTCCCGGCGCCAGTGTTCCCATCAGCCAGTCCAACTAGGATCGTGTGAACTCGCCTTACCATCCCCAGCACAATACACCACACCACACAGACATAGCATAATATGGTCATGTGTTACAACAGTTCTCCAGAAGCCGTCATAGAGTCTATGAGAGTGACCATGACAGAGTTGGTGCAAAAGTTAATATTGGTGTTGTTTAATGGCCAGGAGCACGTAGGGATGAAAAACGTCTGGACTGAAGGCCCGTCTCGCCAGGCGACCTTCACGTTACACTGGCAAGACACCGTGTGGCTTGTTGGCCAGGCTCTCGGCACTGCTACCATCACCCTCAACATCCTCCCCTCCCCTCACCAATCACCATCTAGCCTGTGTCACCACATGCCTTACTATCACAAGTCAGCACCGAGCGTATCACCGCTAGAAACTGATTCATAAGGGGGTAAGGGGGGTTAGGGAGGGGAAGGGGAAGAGACCGGCCAGTGATGCCAAGGAACAGCACCCACCCGGGCCAGGGAAAACCCACTCACTCGCCGCCTATATAATGCCGCCACCATGCCTTGCTCACCAGTTTCCCGCGCCGCCTCGCCAGAGTCGGTTCTGTGGTGAACTTCGCTAAAAGCGCCAAGCCATGTGGTCTGATACTGTGACCGTCTCGCATTCTTGACCAGTGAATACTTACGGAAACTGTGTACTCTAGTGCTGACTTTGAATACTTTGAGCATGCATAAGTCGATGATGGCTCAAGTGTTGCAGCTGTTCTGAAACTTCCATGACATGAAGTCGACACAAACTTCAGCTGCTTCAGCCAACCCACATGACCTGTACAAACTGTCCTGGTTTCAGCGTCCATCATCATCATCTGAACACTACCGCCACTCAGTGTCATCAAGAACGTCTCCTCCAGGTATGAAAGTGTAGCCCAACCGGTGCCGAGACAGATAAGTCCCCTGTTAATGTGAAATTAAGAATTGTCAAGCTGGCGAAATGAATAAGAAATAGGAACTTGGTGAGAGTTGTCAATAAAACAAGAATTGATATGTCAGGCAGCCTCCTGAATTCGTGAAGAAAAATTGTGCACCTGACACTTTCCCCATGAACTGTTGCAATGCAGGGTTATGTGACTGATTCACAACAGTATTTTCTATGACTAGTATATATTTATCTGCATTCTGCCATGGCTGAGGACACACTAACTATGCTATGACCAGAGTAACAGCAGCGCACAAACAATAGTAGATGTACTGCCGACCCAGTCTAACCCGGCTGAGTAGCCGTTGTAAGTAAGGTGAACACAAAGGATCATTCTGCCTAAAGCCAGACCATACCATTGTATTCGGCTGAAGGAAATCACCACGACATATACTAACCAGTTACGCGCTGCCTAAACCAAAGCAGTTTTCACCTTAACCCGTGACCATGTCTGTATCACACACACACACACACACACACACACACACACACACACACACACACACACACACACACACACACTGGGTTAATTCTCATTACAGGTACTGAACTTATCCTCACGTAACAGTATTCGAGTGAACACTGATGAAAACTTCGACAGAAGAGTCCCTTTCGACACTGACTTTCTCGGATGTTATCACTAAAACGGTGTAACTACTCTTAGATGCCAACCACTGTCAGGAATGAACCACA
>NC_137054.1:55348497-55504602 GCF_032717465.1 Coenobita brevimanus
TAGGAGCTGCGAAGTATCCATTGGTGTGACTAACGCAGGTGTGTTGTGCTGGCATAGCCGTTAACATGGCTCAGGGGCAAGGCAACACATTACATACCGGTACACATAACTTACATCTACTCCTATAAACCTAAGTTCTTGTCTTTCTGTCGGTCTTTAATGCGAACTTCGTGAAAAGCATCGCGCAAAAATCGTAAGGGACATCAGCATATTGCAAAAGTAGAAGTCATCAAGGACCCTTTACGTGCTATTACAAAAAAAAAAAAAAAAAAAAAAAAAAGCAAATCCGGAAACTGTCCCAGCTTGCCTTCAAGCTGTGATGACAAGAAATGACAATGTCGTAGAGGCAACATTTTTATGACCACCACTGCCACGACAGTGATTCATGACAGAGCCGAAAAGAAGCTGAAAGCCTCGTGCCTATATATATATATATATATATATATATATATATATATATATATATATATATATATATATATATATATATATATAAACTTCAAGGCAAGATATAAAATAGAATCATATATACACATCTGCTATATCTGTACACACGTCTCTTGTATCGTGTAGATTACCAAAAACTTTTTAAGCAACGCGTGTAATGAGTGCAGCAAAGAAGGTACTGTACCTCGCCACTACTGGCCGACCATTAGTTGATCGTTGTCAAACATTTATTCCCATTGCACATGCAGATCGTGGGCCCTTGCCCTCTCCTTTGGCCATTTTTATTCAGTATCGTTCAAGACTGCCTCAAAACACAAACCCTTCTATTTTGCGCCTCGTTAATCATTGAAGAAGGAGATTAGTACAACTAGTGAACCTGTATACATAACGAACGTATGCTGAATTAGAGAAACACGGAGTGCTATTCCAAAGAGTACGGTGTTTCAAACTGAAGACCGTCGTCAGCAGTTAGTAGATAAATTGAAAACTGCTAAAACTGCGGCAAAGAAGGCACCTCGCGTCGGCATCACTGCTGGTTGCCGAACAGGTATGATGTTATGGCTGTACAACATAACCTCAAGCTTATTAGGCCAGTACAGGAGGGATGTACTATTGGTTAGTTTTCTGTGGCCGACAATGAGCTGTTCGATGTAGGCCTACATCATGAAACACACATAGCAGTTGGCCATGGGGGTCGTGGCCGGGTGATAAAGGAGCTCTCACCCAAGTGCAAGAATATTACTCATGATATAAAGTTATTTCTTGAGCTCTGTACACCATGTCAACAGAGGCAGAAAGGAAGCAAAAAGGCAATTGTTGTATGTCTATCATTTCCTATGAATTTAATTCTCGTTGTCAGGTTAATATGATTTATTTCAGTTCGTTAATAAAGTGTCCAACCCCTGTTGTGTGCATTATATAGAACACCTGGCTAATGTATCACATCCCTATATCAAGTAATAAGTTCGGATTGGAATAAGTGCATTTCAAACTTTGCCAAAAAATATTATTCATTCCACAGGTATTCAGTACAATACCTTAGTTTCACACAATGCCAGTTGTAATATATATATATATATATTTAGATACGTACTGTATTGGAACATTCGTGCTATGAAATGCCTATTATAATACACAATGCGCAGCCTATACATAGAATTATACTATACCGGTATTTCATAATCATCAACCTAGGCTCATTTCCTATGTTATTGGCGAACCAAATCTAGGCATCAGAAATTGTACCAGGCAGATGAGCAGCGACCAGCATTGTTCAGAAATATGGGTTACATATTCATTCAGTCTCCAGTCATATCTGATATTTTCTGTCCATCCCACTGGTTATACAAGATACATTACAACTTCACCACCGTAACAGCTGTGCAGTCACCATTGTATTTATTTTACACGTTTCATCAACTTATTCCCTCATTGTTTTCTTTTTTCCTCTCAAAGTTTCCATACCCTGTTTTCGCGTATACTGTATTTCTTGTCTATATAATATCGTCATCTGTTTGGCCTGCCAAGCCTCTTCCATTTTATCCGTTTCGCCTTTAAGTACTCCCTTCTTCTCACTGTAGTTATATCTTTTCTTTCCATTTGGTTGCATCATCTGGGCACACGCTCTTCTGCTCGTTGAACTCTTCCTTCAAGCCTCCCACGAGTCTCACATTTCACAACCTATCTACAATACACACATATACGTTTCGCAACACAATCATTTTCATCGATTTATCCCTTGATTTTCGTTTATTTCATGTCAAGGTTTCAGTCCCACAGGAAAATATGAGAACTGTACTGAAATTCCCTCTAGCAGTTCCCTTGCAGTTTCTACGTTCAGTTCTCTAATCAGTTTTGAGACCCCTACAGAACAACCACGTCCCTTTAATGGGCCACGTCAGTCTCCACTTCCTACGTGCATTTACATCTCTTGCCTAGCACTGCGCCAGTTATTAGTAATTCTCCAACTCAAATGTTCTCCACTCACTTGCACATGTTATTATACGACTATACTGTCATCTTTCCCCCTTCTCAATCGTGACATTCACTTCTCTATAATTCCACTCTCAAACAACGTTCTTCTCTAGCATCCTTATAACTCTGGATTAGTTGCCACTGGTATATCAAGTTCCATTTCAGTACTGAGGGTGGAATCATCCACATATAGTACACATGACATGGCATACCATTCGCCATTCATCACCAGTTCTGATCCCTCTTCCATTACTGTCTTCTCAACTCCTTCAATGTGATTTTTTTTGTTTTGTTAAATCCTCGTTGTATTTAGTTCAGGGGACACTTTTCATACTGAAAGGACTGAATACAATCTCTGTTAACCACTCGATACGAAGACGTCTTTTTCATTATGATTTAGCTACCGTCAGACGATTTTGTTTAGCTCTGGGATGGAAGAAGTTCTCCCGCACCATCTCATCCAAAAAGACAAACGCTGGTCACACACACACACACACATTCTGAGTCACACGAGGAAGGTGGTGGGGGAACCTTCACTACCCACACTCTTATGGACTTTTTTGTACATGAAACAATTCCTCCTCTTCCCGCCCGGCGCCTCTCCGTCCTGCCCAGGAACACAAACGCACACACTACACGCCACCAGTATGCCCATAGCTTAGAGTTACCTGAGAGAGAGAGAGAGAGAGAGAGAGAGAGAGACTACCCACGTTAGTTCCGTCTCCGTTATCTTCTCAATTTATCCATTACGATCATAAGAAATCGGCCCCTTTTATTATATGTGTGCTTGTGCTGAAAACTGTTACATACTCTCTGAGTCCTCTTGAGTATAGTGAACGAAAACGAGATGACAGTGCATTCGCAGTCAATAATACATCATCATCATCATCATCATCATCATCATCATCGTCCTCTGAATCGTGTTACTCGTCCATACTGAAAGGAAACGGGTGGGTAGGATCCAGAAAAAAAGGATAAGTATGTGTACACAGTACCAAATATACTGTATAATGTGAAGCTGCGGACGATAATATAGCTCCACTTTTACCCCAACAACTGAGTAACTCTTGCGTATTATTCTGAAAAATGTGTTGATCTAAGAAGATGCACGACTGGGTTTCGGTAGTCAGTGTTCAGTGTCTTGTTACATAAAGTAATAAAAGTGAAACGATGTTCATGTTCGCACTGCACGTCACCAAATAAAACGCGAACAAAGACGATAGAGGGTGTATGTGAGCTATGAAATTGTAAGTGAGGCGGCGCGGGAGAGGAGGAGAGGCAGACAGACATCCAAGTACGGTGTTGCCTCGCTAAAGCGTCTCGTCACACCACTTTCACTCTCCCTCTCTCTCTCTCTCTCTCTCTCTCTCTCTCTCTCTCTCACACACACACACACACACACACACACACACACACACACACACACACACACACTTGTCCTGTCTCCTCTCATACATTGCCCCTTTCTTTTCCTACTGTGCTGCACATCCTTCCATCCCTCAGGTACTCTCTGATGTTTTCACTCTTTCCTTGTTCCCTTCCTTCGCCCTCCCTCTTCAACACTCAGAGGGAAGCGAAGCGAGAGGAATCGGGATAAAATTTGATACTCTCCCTCTCCCTCCCGGACTGCCCCAGCTGGCATTCCCTTCCCCCTCACTCATAGTCACCCTTCTCCTCTCTGATCAGTACAGTTTCCTCTTTCAGACTTCTTGCACTCCCTCTCTTCGTTAACCAACGAAGGGGATAGATAGACGCCAGATAAGAGGTAGAGACAGAATTTAAGGAAGAGAGAGAGAGAGAGAGAGAGAGAGAATTTGATACCTTAATCACGACACAACTGTTGCCACACGAGCTCACATCCAGACAGTCAGGAAAGAGACGCAGTGTTATAGTTTGATTAGAAGTTTTACATAAATTTAGTTGGCAAGGAATAGAGTAACCGTAGGTAGGGGTGGTGGAGTGAGAATGGCTCTGGCTATCACGTGGGGTCACTACTCGCACAAGAACTTAATTTGGTCAAGTCGGCAACCCTGTGGCAAGGTGGCAAACAATCCTCTGCATCCCAGTACACAATGATGAATCCGCACCCCAGTGCTAATGTTAGGTGTGTGTGTGTGTGTGTGTGTGTGTGTGTAAGAGGAGAGGGATATGCATATAGCCGCCCCCCCCTATTCCTCCCCCTCAGCAGGGCACAGTACGCGAGAGAGCTGGGCATAGTAGTGCTCTGCATGTGAGAAGGGTTGTGTGTTGCAAGCCTTGCCTCTGTGCATAGGACAATACACATGAGAACCGCGAGACACCAACTAGACGCTACCACGCATGTCACTGTGAAGACTGGATACAGAGACCAAACACTGTGCGTAATACCATTTGCCGAACAAGCAGGCGCTGTAGTGGTGTGTATATCCTTACGTGGCGGTGAGACAGGCATCCCGAGTGAGCGTGGCTACCCCACCCTGAGGTTCCCTGGCTTCCCGCCACCCTCCACCGCTATGCCTTACTCTTGTTGCTACTTAGGAACCTGTCCACCAGGCACACTGGAGATCGCGTGCACCTGCAAGAACACCGCCAAGGTCACCACCATCCCTTACATATGATGATTTGTTCCCGTATTCATTGTACTGCAACATCAACACTGAAATCATTTTTGAACAGGGCCATAGTTTTGTATGCTCATATTTTGACAGTGGGAAGCAAAAGAGTTGACACTGCTAGGTAACTTCATGTTAAATGTCAGTTTCCTTGAATGATCTTTTGTTTCGGAGAATGTAACCAATACTTTATTAGATACTTCGTCAGAATTATTCGTGTGCAAGTCTCCCCTCCATAATATAAAGTAATGCGTTTAAATTACAAATGCAATTGCAACGGAAACGTGTGATACAATGACTTTTTGTGTGTGCACAAGCGGGTAGATCAAGAGTACGTTATATAAGCGTGGGGCGTGGTGACCTCGTGACTCCGGATCCGCGTTGGAAACACCCAGGGTCACTGGCAGGTCTGGCGGGCAGCAGCACCTTGACACCTGCCACCAGGTGGGCAGCGGCACCTAGCCAGGTGGGGGCACGAAGGAGCGCCGCCGCCTTCCCCTCTACCACCCCGTTGCCGTCGCCATTGTGGCCTCGTCTCTCCCGCACCTACAGGGATTCCCGGCGCCAGTGTTCCCATCAGCCAGTCCAACTAGGATCGTGTGAACTCGCCTTACCATCCCCAGCACAATACACCACACCACACAGACATAGCATAATATGGTCATGTGTTACAACAGTTCTCCAGAAGCCGTCATAGAGTCTATGAGAGTGACCATGACAGAGTTGGTGCAAAAGTTAATATTGGTGTTGTTTAATGGCCAGGAGCACGTAGGGATGAAAAACGTCTGGACTGAAGGCCCGTCTCGCCAGGCGACCTTCACGTTACACTGGCAAGACACCGTGTGGCTTGTTGGCCAGGCTCTCGGCACTGCTACCATCACCCTCAACATCCTCCCCTCCCCTCACCAATCACCATCTAGCCTGTGTCACCACATGCCTTACTATCACAAGTCAGCACCGAGCGTATCACCGCTAGAAACTGATTCATAAGGGGGTAAGGGGGGTTAGGGAGGGGAAGGGGAAGAGACCGGCCAGTGATGCCAAGGAACAGCACCCACCCGGGCCAGGGAAAACCCACTCACTCGCCGCCTATATAATGCCGCCACCATGCCTTGCTCACCAGTTTCCCGCGCCGCCTCGCCAGAGTCGGTTCTGTGGTGAACTTCGCTAAAAGCGCCAAGCCATGTGGTCTGATACTGTGACCGTCTCGCATTCTTGACCAGTGAATACTTACGGAAACTGTGTACTCTAGTGCTGACTTTGAATACTTTGAGCATGCATAAGTCGATGATGGCTCAAGTGTTGCAGCTGTTCTGAAACTTCCATGACATGAAGTCGACACAAACTTCAGCTGCTTCAGCCAACCCACATGACCTGTACAAACTGTCCTGGTTTCAGCGTCCATCATCATCATCTGAACACTACCGCCACTCAGTGTCATCAAGAACGTCTCCTCCAGGTATGAAAGTGTAGCCCAACCGGTGCCGAGACAGATAAGTCCCCTGTTAATGTGAAATTAAGAATTGTCAAGCTGGCGAAATGAATAAGAAATAGGAACTTGGTGAGAGTTGTCAATAAAACAAGAATTGATATGTCAGGCAGCCTCCTGAATTCGTGAAGAAAATTGTGCACCTGACACTTTCCCCATGAACTGTTGCAATGCAGGGTTATGTGACTGATTCACAACAGTATTTTCTATGACTAGTATATATTTATCTGCATTCTGCCATGGCTGAGGACACACTAACTATGCTATGACCAGAGTAACAGCAGCGCACAAACAATAGTAGATGTACTGCCGACCCAGTCTAACCCGGCTGAGTAGCCGTTGTAAGTAAGGTGAACACAAAGGATCATTCTGCCTAAAGCCAGACCATACCATTGTATTCGGCTGAAGGAAATCACCACGACATATACTAACCAGTTACGCGCTGCCTAAACCAAAGCAGTTTTCACCTTAACCCGTGACCATGTCTGTATCACACACACACACACACACACACACACACACACACACACACACACACACACACACACACACACACTGGGTTAATTCTCATTACAGGTACTGAACTTATCCTCACGTAACAGTATTCGAGTGAACACTGATGAAAACTTCGACAGAAGAGTCCCTTTCGACACTGACTTTCTCGGATGTTATCACTAAAACGGTGTAACTACTCTTAGATGCCAACCACTGTCAGGAATGAACCACAGTCGAGAATCAACCCTCATCAAGAAGCAACCCCCATCAGACAGCCACGATCGTAATAACAAACCATTGCATTAAACCTTGTATTAAAGGAGCACTGTATTTTAACAATATTACTAATGAAAATATCCTACAAACGGTTCGTCTTAATTGCTAGTATTTCCCATTGCCATAAACTGTAACACACACACACACACACACACACACACACACGTGTATATATATATATATAATGTACTGTACATAGTTTGTTAATATCAGAGCACTTTATATTCGTTTTTTTGTCCTGTCTTTATCATCTCATTAACTTAACATGGTTACACCAGCTGCTACACGTGACAGTTACAGTTCTCTTAACACTCCTGTCTTAACATATGATCAATATATTTCAGGTTGCTGTGGATTCTTGTGGAAGCGGACGGGTCAGCGGGGGATGCATTCCTATAGGGTAATTATTGTACGGCACTAGTATTAACATCCAGTCTTTTATACGGCATTTAGTATTGTTTCTGTACTGTGCCAAGAGTTATTCTTTCTCAGAGTTAAAAAGTTACTCATTTTACAGTCAAAATTTATTCCTTATCATTCAAATTATATTCTTAACCATTTAAAAGTCTTCTTTTATAAGTGTATACGTGAAGAGTAATGATAATATTGCTGATCAACCTTAAGCCTCGGGGAAGGCTATCTATTTTCCTGTAACTAACGCCAAGCGATTGACTCCCCTGTGAGAAACATGCCACCGTGGAAAGGTTAGAGCAATGCCTTGATTTAATGGTAGACGGTGTTGGTGGTGGCACGCGTGACTCAGCTGACAGGTTTGCTGGATAATCTCTTCCATATCATTGTGTGCTGTTGTTTTTTCTTGCTATCGCTGTGCAGCTTTAGTCGACTTTGGGCCAGCATTTCTTACTGATGAGGTGAAAAGAACCTTCAGTATCCCCCTCAGTACCTGAACCTAGTGTCCAGTTATATTCTTCCTACTACTGTTTGGTCGGTGATGACTAGCGGCAGTGGTGGTGGTTGTAGAATGTGATCGCAGACTGTGGTGGCGATAGGTCATGTAGCAGTGATGGTAATGCGCTATGATAGCAGCGAAAGTGGCAGGGATGGTAAGTCACTGTAACGGATAGGGGTAGTAGATCATGGTAGCGGTGATGGTAAACTATGGTAATAGTGATGACGGTAGTTAGAGAACATAACAGTTGTAATGCTGCTGCTGAGTACGTTGTGCCAGTATTGATGCTGCTGGGTACGTTGTGCCAGTATTGATGCTGGTGCTGGTGGTAGGCCACGATAGCAGTCACAATGGTAGCGGTTGGCCAGGATAGGAGTGATGGTGGTGGCCTACATGGTAGAAGTAATGGTAGTGGTGGTAGTTCATGGTGAGAGTGACAGTGGTTGGCTACAGTACGTGTGATGGCGGTGGTAGGTTATGGTATCAATGGTGGAGGTGTTGATAGGTTATGGAAGCAGTAAGAAATAATGAGAGTGATAATTTTAGGTTATGGTAGCAGTGGTGGTGGGTCATCATGGTAGTAGTAATGGTAGAGGCGGTAGGTCATGATAGCAGTGATACTGGTAGGCACTGGAAGCAGTAATGGTAACAGTGATGATCGTGGTAAAAGGTCATGGTAGTTGTGAAGGTGGTGAGGGTGCTGGAGGTCGGTCATGGTATTAGCAGCGCTGGTAATGGTGGTGGTGGTGGTGGTAGACTATGGCGGCAATGATAGTGGTGATAGGTTATGGTGCCAGCAAAAGTTTTGGTGGAGTTCAGACATGGTAGTGTTGATATCTGAGACTGGCAGGACATGGTAGCAGTGATGGTGATGGTAGATGTTGGTAGTACTGCTGGTAGCTCGTGGCACCAGCGACGGTGCCGCTAAGCTCGATGGTAGCTGATCGTATGTCATAGTAGCAACAATGACGGTGGATTATGGATGTAGTGATGGTTGGGTGTTAAGCCACAGTAGCAGTAATGGGGGTGGTAGGTCATGGTTGCTGTGATGGTGGTAGGTTGCGGTAGCTGTGATGGTTGTGGTGAGGCATAGATATAGTGATGATGACAGATCATGGTAGCAGTGATGGTGGTGGTGGTAGGTCATGGTAACAGTAAGTGTGGTTGGTGGTGGTAGGCTATGGCAGCAGAAATGGTGATGGTTGTAGTTTATGGCAGTAGGCGATGGTGGCAGGATACGACAGGAATAAATGTGATGGTAGGGGGATATGGCAACTGCTATATTAGTGGTGGTGACAAGCTATGGTTGGCTATGTTAGTTATGGCAATAACGATGATGATGGTAGTGGTGGTGGTGGTGATGGTAGCGGTGATGGAGGTATGGTAGGCTAGCAGTGAAGGTAGTGCCACTGGTCATGGTAACAGTCATGGTGCGGGTGCTGGGCCAGTATGGTATGGATGGTGGGAAGCAGTAATGATGGTGGAGGGCGGTTATAGTGGCAGACAGGCTGGCGGTGGTACATCATGCTACGGCAGCAGTCAGTAGCTGTGATGGTGGAGGTTACGGAAACACCACTAGTATAGATGGGAACAGGTCATGGTAGCAGTGATTACGGTGGTGATGGTGCCGGTAGGATATGGTAGCGCTGGTGGTGGTGGTAGGTTATGGTAGCTCTGAGGGTAGTTGGTTATGGTCCTATAGTGGTGGCGGTAGGTTAAGGTACCAAAAGTAGTTGTGGTGGTCATGGTAGCAGTGATGGTCGTGGTGATAGGCTATGGTAGATGTGGTGTTTTGTGTATCAACGAAGATGGTAGGGCATGGTAGTAGTGAAGGTTGTATTGGTGGTAAGTCAAGGGAGGTATGATGATGGTGATGGTGGTAGGTCATGGCAGTGATGATGGTGGTACATTATGGTGGCATGATGGATCATTGCAGCAGTGATGATGGTGGTGGTGGATGATGACAGTGACGGTGGTAGTGATAGGTCACGGTAATAACGAGGTAGGTGGTCTGGTGGCAATAATACTGTTTAAAAATTGTATACACATCACTGTAATAGTCATGTAACAGACGGTGGAACATGGTTGGAGCAACAGTGATAGAGTTAATTCATGGTAACGGTGATGCTGGCAGTGGCAGTCAGGATAGAAATGATGGCAATGGTAGTGTAGGTCATGGTAGTAGTGGTGTGGTGGGTTATGGTAGCAATGATCGTTGTGGTGGTAAGTCATAGTAGCAGTGATGGTGGCGATGGCGCTGTAGTAAATCATGGCAGCAATGGTGGTAGGGATGGTGGTGACTGTAGGAGGGTATGGTAGCAGTGATGGTCATAGATAATGGAAGCAATGGAAGTACTGACAATAGATCATGGTGGCAGTGATGGTGATGGTGTTGATAGGTCATGGTAGCAGTGATGGTGATGGTGTTGATAGGTCATGGTAGCAGTGATGGTGATGGTGTTGATAGGTCATGGTAGCTGTGATGGTGGCAATGGTAGGTTACGGTAACAGGCGCGGTGTGGGCTATAGGTTATACTGCAGTAAAGAAACGATGCTGGTGACGGGTTATGTAACTGTGATGGGAGGATATGACTGCACTGCTGTGATGGTGGCGGTGATGGACTATGGCACTGGTAGTAGCAATGGCAGTAAGACTGGCAGAAATATGTGGCGATAGTGGTGGTTGTAAGTTATGGTAGAAGTGATATGGTGGTGGCGGTAAGTGATGGTAGAAGTGATTTAGACTGTAAGCCATGAAGGTAGTAATGGTGGTGGTGGTAGGCCAGAGTGACAGGCACGGTTATAGTACCAGTGATGGTGATGCAGGCAGGTTGTGTTGCAGAAAAGGTGTCGGTGATGGCATAGTTCACGTTACCATCAAAGGTGACTGCGGGAGGTGATGACAAGTTATGGGAGTAGTGGTGATGGTGGTGAGTCATGGTAGTAGTGATGCTAATGGTAAGTCAGGGTGGCAGTGGCTGTTGTAGACCATGGGATTAATGGAAGTGATGATGGTGCAATATCAGGTTAACAGTGGTGGTGGTGGTGTTATAGATCATGGTAGCAGTTATAGTGGTGGTGGTATAAATAGCATGGTAACAGTGATGGTGTTGGTGATATGTCATAGCAGCAGTTATGGTGGTGGTGGTATGTCATGGTAGCAGTGATGGTGGTGGTGGTGGTGGTGGTATGTCATGGTAGCAGTGATGGTGGTGGTGGTATGTCATGGTAGCAGTGATGGTGGTGGTGGTGGTGGTGGTATGTCATGGTAGCAGTGATGGTGGTGGTATGTCATGGTAGCAGTGATGGTGGTGGTGGTGGTGGTATGTCATGGTAGCAGTGATGGTGGTGGTGGTGGTGGTGGTGGTATGTCATGGTAGCAGTGATGGTGGTGGTGGTGGTGGTATGTCATGGTAGCAGTGATGGTGGTGGTGGTGGCGGTATGTAATGGTAGCAGTTATGGTGATGGTGGTATGTCATGGTACCAGTGATGGTGGTGGTGGTGGCAGGCCTGACAGTGGTGGTACGTCAAAGCAGTAATGAGTGTGGTGGTTGATTCATGGCCATACTGACTGTGGTAGTGGTAGGTCAGTGCTATAAATGACAGCAGTAGTTTATGGCAGCAAGGATGGTTGTGGATACAGTAGGGCAATGGTGCAGGCGGCAGGTTAAGGCAGCAATTATAGTAGTAAGTTATGGCAGCAGTGGTATGTGCTGGTAGGTGACACCAGCAGTGGTATGTGCTGGTAGGTGACGCCAGCAGTGGTATGTGCTGGT
This sequence comes from Coenobita brevimanus, assembly GCF_032717465.1. Lineage (NCBI taxonomy): Eukaryota > Metazoa > Arthropoda > Malacostraca > Decapoda > Coenobitidae > Coenobita > Coenobita brevimanus. Next base: position 55,360,457 of record NC_137054.1, read on the forward strand.
AGGTGACGCCAGCAGTGGTCTTAGTGATACCTTACAGCATCAGTGAAGGTAGTGATGGCGTCATGCAAGCAGTGATGGTGGTGGTGGTATGTCATGGCAGCAGTGATGATAATGATGGTGGTGATAGGTTACTTTATCAACGACTATACACAAGTGGTGGTAGGGATGGCAGCAGTGATGGTAGGTTGTGGTGGCAGTGACAGTGGTGGTGGCAGACCGTGATGGCAGGGATGGTGGTGGTACTGAGTTATGGCAGCAGTGATAGGTTTTGACAGCAATGATGGTGTGGCAGCAGATCACCATCAGCCACTGTTGCTGGTTAAGTTAGCAGTGATCGTGCTGCTGCTGCTGTAGTTAACCACCATAGCTGTGATGATGGTGGGAGGAAGATGCTGGTCATGGTAGCAGTGATGGTGGTGGTAGTAGTATGCCATAGTAACAGTGACAGAAGTGGCGGCAGTACAGTAGGTCACTGGCACTAATCATGGTGGTGCTATGTGAGTGTAATAGTAGTGGTGGTAGGTCATGGTCATAGTGGTGGCATGTCATTGTACAGTAGTGACTGCAGTGATGGCCATGGTAGTAGTGATGGGGATGGTAGGTCAGGATAAATGAAGTTACTGGGTTATTGTATTTTGGTCATAGCAATGATAGTGGTGGTAGGCTATGGTAGTTATGACAATGGTTGTAGTGGCAGATCATGGTGACAGAGAAGGTAGTGATGGCTGTTGGTTATGACTGTGATGGTGAAGGTAAGTTATGGAAAAGGGATGATGGTGGTATATCATGGCAGAGGCGATGGTGGCTGGCTATGAAAGCCGTGACAGTAGTAGAAGGTTATGGTAGCAGTGATGGCGGATCGTGCATTTAGTGGTGGTACATTATGGTAGTAGTTATGGTGGTAGTGATAGGTTGTGACTGTACAGATGATGGAGGTGGATCGCGATACAACTGGTGATGCTGATGGTAGTGGTGATGGTACTGAGTAAGTAATAACAGTGGTCGTCGTGATGGTCGTCATGGCATCAGTAGTCATGGTGGTGGTAGGTAGTGGCGAGTGATGGTCAAGGTAGTTGGTAGTGAAGGTGACAGGTCATGTCGGCAGTACTGGTGGCAGTTATATGTCATGGTATTGTCTAGTCATTGCAGCGCTGACGGTGGAGGGCGGTTGATTAGGCCAAGCAGTGATGACAGGGGCGCATCCAGAAACTAAGTAGGGAGGTTTCCAAATTACTGACAGGTCCTTATGTGCAAAGCAGACCCATACAGCTGTGGGGTCCCGGGGGAGGGGTACTGTAGGCCCCTCAGGATTTTTATTTTTATCTAACCAATAAATGATGCATAGATCACTGCACTAAAATTATTCAGTCAGTGTATTAATTGTTTTGCTTTAACGCTCTTACAATTTTATTAAACGCACATCATAACAACGCACATCGTATCATAACATATTAAACAGACATCATCAATATTTGACACTGTACGGCAGTGCTGAAATTAATTCAGATGATTCAGGTGTATGAAAATTATTATGGTGTAGGGTGAAGTTCGACTGTCGGAATAGGCCTGGTCAGACCGCACCTTGCAGTAACTGGAGGAATCAAACTGAGGGGGGTTCCCGGGCAACCAGGAAACCCCCCTGGGTGCGCCCCTGGATGATCTTAGGGAGATACAATGGATCACTGGTGTCTGCGGATGGTTGTAGTATATCATTTCAGATTTTTTGCACCCTGTCAGTTGATAACGATGATATAACAGAGACTGACGCACATAAACATGCCAGCGTAACTCAAACTCTTAAGGTTGTAGCCTAAGCAACATTAGAGACTTCATAATAGTTCTTCCTTAGCGACTTCTTCTGCGTATTACACCTCAGATCCTTCTGTATTCATCGATGTTAGCTATGTCGATATGAATAACGACACAAATAACATACAAGAGAACGTTAGCGGATCATATACAAAAATAAACCGATTCGTAAGAGCCTGGTATGCCATCTCGAATATGGATCTTACATACACCAGTCTTACTTGACACTCCCTGATTTATTCTTGGACAGTATAAGCAAGAGCTGTGATATGACAGGAGTGGCAGGTCACAGTGGAACGATGGTGGTAAGACAAGGTAGGAACGATGATGACAGGTCACGGGAACAACAATGGTGGTAATAAAAGGCTATACGGTAGTGGAAGTGCGGCGGTGGTACAGTAGGTTATGACTGCAGTGATGGTGAGGGTGGTGCGTCGTAGAGATGGTATCTACTGTAGTAGTAGTGGTGGCAGGCCATGGTACGAGTAACGGTAGAGGTGGTGACAGACCACGGTAGCAGTTATTGTCAATTTGATATAACGGTATGGTGGTAGTGATGGTGTCGGTAATATGCCAGGGTGAGTGACGTTGGTAAGTCGTGGTGCTGGTGATAGTAGTCATGGTTGAAATAATGGTTAAAATAAGCAATGGCAGCAGCGATGGTCTTGCTGGTACACTGCAAAAGCAATGAAGGTGGTGGTGGTAGGCCATGGTAGTGATAATGGTTATGGTAGCAGTAACAGTGATAGGTCATGGTAAGAGTTATGATGGGAGGTTATGGCACAAGTGATGGCTGTGACAGTGGTGATGGTAGTAGAAAATGGCAAAACGATGATGGTGGTGGTAGGTCAAGGTTGGAATATAGTGCTATTGGTGGGAAGTCATGGTAACAGTTATGATGGTGATAGTGGTGTTAGATTATGGTAGCAAAGGTGGATATGGCAGTATTGATGATGGTGATGATGGTTAGCCGGGATAGCAAAAGTACGCCACAGAACCCGTGATGGTGGTGGAGGCGGTGGGTCTTGGTGGCAGCCGCGATGACGATCCTGGAAGTAGTGATAAAGTTTTACAGGGGTTCTTGCAGTATATATATATATATATATATATATATATATATATATATATATATATATATATATATATATATATATATAATTTCAGGCATAAAGTTTATAAGATCCTAGCCGCTGACTGACTGATGTAGTGGTGACGTCACTTTTGAGCGGCCCGCAAGTTAAAAGCGACGTCACGCCTAGCATTGCCCCACGGGACATAAACAAAACATGGCATTATATAACAAAATGTATTCTCAGTAATTTACCTTAAATCGTGTCTTAAAGTATTGCAAGTACCCTGTTGCAGTGACGGCCATTGTGGGGTGACAGAGCTCCACAGGTAGCAGAAGCAATGGTAGCAATGGTGGTGGTAGGTATTGAATATGGCAGTAACGATGGCTGTTGAGGTTGGAGTTCATGGTAACATCTCTCTTGAAATCGAGAGGTTTCTTCTAAGTTGAATAAAATCGTCTAACGGTACTGCGAACAAAAACGGGCCACCATCGCACAGAACGACCTATATTCGTAAGTGAATTAGATGCTCTCTCTCTCTCTCTCTCTCTCTCTCTCTCTGCCCCATCCAAATCGGGGGGAAAACTAGGCCTGTCAGCATGAAACCCAAACGCAACTGCGAGCAACTCTTTCGGTTTCCTTATAAGGCAGGAATTACGGTCGGTGCCTAGCAACTGTGTGACGTCACAAGGGGGCGGGGTCAACTGTGACGTTGAGAAGGTGCAGACCAGCTGGGCTCTCGGTGATATCATAAAGGAGGGCGGGACTCAACTCTGACGTCACAAGGTCGGGGTAACATCATATGCGGGTTGCGTCAGAAGTGTTCATGACGTTGCACTGTTGCCTGAGTGCCTGTGAATGGTATGGTGGTGGTACAGGCGCCACACTGAGATGCATATAAAGGCGGGGGAGAAGAAATGATTGTCAGTAGTGCTGAGGGAGCTGAAGATGTGACATGGAGGTAGAGGCTAGGGTACGAATATTAGCAAAATGAAGTTATATTGCTGGCAATATGCTCATGATAACTTAATGAGAACATTTTAAGTCATGTCGGGAGTAGTAGCATAGCTTCAAACCTGTAAGCGTAGCCTCATAACATGCTTTTGTAATCCTGCAAACCATAGTTTACAACTGGCATTCCTAGATGTTACCTTTATGAGTAGTAAGATGGAATAATTTAAATAATACAGATTTTACACAATGGTCTGCCAGCGTAATGCCTAAATGAAAGTTATTTACGATAATTAAGCATGTGTATGCCAAGAAAAACCAAGAGGAAAAGCAGCAAGAGCACAGGAGGAATGGACAATCAGGAGGGATGTTGTGGCACGGTGCGCCGCAGCGGGTATGGTGGGCGGGGTACGAACGCTGGTTTTGGGGCCGGTTCAGCATTTATCTGTAGCCTCATTATCAGTGTTACAGTCTCCCGCCTGCCGCAGTCTGCCCTCAGTCGCCATCATCAAACTCACTCTATAGTCTCCAACGCCATGACCAAACTCGCTCTTCAGGCACAATTCACAAATCTACTCTACCGTGTTAACGTGTGACGAACATTTCTGTCCCAGCTACATTATGGTGGAAGCACTGCATTTAAAACTGAACTGTTGAAAATGTAGTTACAATAAGTTGGCATGAAGATAGACAGATAGATAGATGCATGGAACTTCTCAATATTACTATTACTGAACTACAGTACTTGTAATTCCATAGGCATATTTATCACAGCTGTAAAAAGTAGGCAGTGTTTTATGGCTTTAATATGTTACGTAGAATTCGACACCAGAGTCTTGTCTACTTTGCAAAGAAGCAGTAGTGTCGAGTCAATCAAGAGCTCTGGGAGTGTTGTTTAGCCTCTCCTCGGCTTTGTCTGTATCCACCCCAAAGAGACAATCCCTTGAAGAGGTTTGGATGGCCTCCTGCACTGCACCTTCATCTGGCATCGTAGTTAGCTTGGCTTGGCTAGTTCTGGAAAGATAAGAAGAGAAACAGTTTCATCGGTGTATAGTGAGTGTTGCCTTACACCACGTCATTATGACTTCTGCTACACTGATTAAAAAATATATATATATATATTACTGATGTGTGTCGTCTACTTTAACAACTTCAGAAATCGGAAAAAGGCTAACAAATGACATTTTTCACCGATATCAGATCATTTATGAAATTTTCCTGGAATGTCAAACACCCCTAGCAACCAAAGATATATATATATATATATATATATATATATATATATATATATATATATATATATATATATATATATACCCCATTGGAACCCAGGGGTGCTGGGCGAGGCATGGCGCTGGGTGGGTACTAAGCGTACCGCCCTCCGCCTATCGGCTCATAGTCGCGAAGCTCATAGGTCCCGGGGATTCCCTACTTTATAAAGACTTGAAAAATCCCAGTTCTGTCCAATATTCCCGACACCGGGCTCCAATGGATATATATATATATATATATATATATATATCCGTCAAATCTTCCACAGGAATACCCACTAATGTTTAATAATATCCAGCTCAGTCCTGCATCATCCTTGAACATGCTTGGGGTTTCATTCACTCGGGACTTATCATGGAAAGATCATATTGCATCTCATGTAAAATCTGCTTCAGAGATTAGGTGTGCTAAGCCGACTCCGTACCTTCTTTACCCCTGCACAGTTGTTGACTTTATACACGGGTTTTATTCGCCCCTGTTTAGAGTACAACTCTTATGTGTGGGGGGGCTCCCCACATACAGCTCTTCTCAATAGGGTGGAGTCAAAGGCTATTCGTCTCATCAACTCTCCTCCTTTTACTGGCTCCCTTCAACCTCTGTCTCTTCACCGCACTGTTGCCTCTTTATCTCTTTTCTATCGCTACTTCATTGGTTACTGCTCCTCTGAACTGTCTGCTTGCATCTCTCCACCTCTATGGCGGGCGCGTAGCACCCGTCTAGCAACAAACTCTCATCCCTTTTTTGTCCAACTCTCTAATGCAAGAGTTAACCGTTACTCCCAGTCCTTCATTTATGCAACAGGAGAACTCTGGAACTGTCTCCCTCTGTCTGTATTTCCTGCTTCCTATGATCTCCAGTCTTTCAAACGCAGTGTGTCCAGGCATCTCGAAATGAATGGATCTTGAATTTGGCTCTCTTTTGTATTTTTTTTTTTTCCTTGGAAGGAACGTTCATGCAGGCTCAAACTTTGGTTCCTTCTTCCTCATATAAAAAAATTTATATATATATATATATATATATATATATATATATATGTAATATAATTAAATAAATAGATAGATAATGTGTGTGTGTGTGTGTGTGTGTGTGTGTGTGTGTGTGTGTGTGTGTGTGTGTGTGTTGCAAGGAGGCCTGCTTTCCAGATACGTGTACTGGACCTTTTCACACCTACACACCACTGTACACCATACGGCTATTTTTGTTTGCGGATTCTTCCATTTGAAGAAACGTGTCTGGCAAAAGCGAGAACAGAATATTAATGTTCAACCATGCAAGTGACCGAAGCACTGCTGCACCCACACTGCCATTCACGACTAATCCCTCAGCCGGACACACACACACACACACACACACACACAATTCACTCCACACAAGTGTCTACTTTCCCTCCTACACAGGAGTTGTCACAATTATAGAAACTGCTCACAGCATCCAATGAATCTACCCAATAATCTAACTGACCAGCATTCTTCTAAAAACAGAACATTATTCCACCTTTTGTACTGTACATCTCCAGATGGCGTGTACATTAACGCCGTCTTCTCTCATGTAAATGACGTCCAAAATATACCTTGTATGTATGCAATGCTCTTAGCACCATAACAAAAATTACGTTCGTCCTGGCTGTGTTATGACTGTCCATCCCCCGAGCACACACACACACACACACACACACACACACACACACACACACACACACACACACACACACACACACACACACACACACACACACACACACACACACACACACACACAGTCGGGAGGAATGCAAGGACACAGCACAATATAACAAAGAAACAAACCGCTCTGCACCTAACCATTGCAGCAACTCAAACTTTTAAATATAACTAGTAGCTGCGTTGCTGAGAGTTTTATGTACTGTTTGCTGTTATATCCCAGTATATTTTGAACAACATCATACACAAACGTGAAGGCATATTGTAACTACACAAATGTGAAGGAATATGGTAACAACACAAAGGTGAAGGAATACTGTAAAGTACTATGATATGTGATATACAATAATCACATAGCTGTGATTGCAGCACCGAGCGGACATTCATAGTGGGTATTAGGCCAATATTCTTTTTACTATAACTTGGCCAAAAACTGCCATCTCTCCATCTTGAATGCTGAAGTATAACAGCAGATTAACACAAAGGGTGTTAATCACGAAGAAGTGCTATGGAAACGATGTAGGCCCTCGACCCCTTAGTTGTATCTTTTTCTGTCACTAAATTACGTGAATTTAACGCCAAAATGGCGAAAATCTGTGCCAGTTAAAGGTGAAAGCACTATAGTAATAATTCCTTATTTAGGCTGGCATATGTTTACATTGCCTTCCATACCCTACACAGCCCTAGTCCTGAGTGGCAGTAACTGGCTCAGTCTCCCAACGACCAAACAACACAAACATAATCATACATCACCAACATCTCAACTACTGTTATAACTAACTGTTTGGTTAAGGACTGACAACGCGCGTGCGCTGTCAATGTGTGTGTGTGTGTGTGTGTGTGTGTGTGTGTGTGTGTGTGTGTGTGTGTGTGTGTGTGTGTGTGTGTGTAGCAGCCTACTTCACTGAAACTGCATCTTTCACTTACAGAAAACTAAGTCGACCAATGCACGATGGCTCACACTACCGCTGTAATGATGACAGCCGCCACCTCCCTCCCCCCCAAACCAAATATAAATCTAATAGTTCGAATCCAGAGCAGCTCATTAGTAGGCTGAGACTGTTGACAAAACCACTGACCCTGACCCCACTGTACCTCTGTGACAGCTGCAGGATGTTTCAAAACCAAAGATAACTGTGATGCATAATATAAATTAATAACAGGTTTTCTCTGGTAACATATGTTTTCATATATATATATATATATATATATATATATATATATATATATATATATATATATATATATATATATAGATAGATAGATAGATAGATAGATAGATAGATAGATAGAGATATAGATATAGATATAGTTAGATATAGATAGAGATCGATCGAGATATAGATAGATATATATATATATAGATAGAGAGATATAGAGATAGATATAGAGATATATATATATATATATATATATATATATATATATATATATATATATATATATGTGTGTGTGTGTGTGTGTGTGTGTGTGTGTACATATGTAATATATATTTATTATACATATACATATCATATAAGAGAGAAAGTTTGTCTTTCTGTCTGTCTGTCCGTCCGTCCGTCTCTACGGAGATCGAGGGAGGTACACAGGGAACTCTCTAAGGAGCTCTGACAGGTGGAACTTTTCACGAGGAAATTAAATGTGTCTGTGCACCCCTGATGACCAAGATTAGAACTAATTAGTAACAATTAAGCCAAGTTGGTGGAAAATGATGGATAATTACTGCATTTTTTTTATTACATTACAACCACCTCATTATTAGCTAGGGTGGGCAGGGCGGGTGATGTGGGTGGGCTGGTAGTGGGAAGAAGTGGTCCGTGGGGAATACCTCCCTCGGGAAATGGGCCCAAGAAGGAACATCGGCTCAGTGTATAAACTGAGACCCCGGGGGTCTTTACCCTCGGGGGCTGTGGCCATCTAAGGTCCCAGGCAATGCTGGTGGCACAATCAAGGGGTTTTACTCGGGCAATGCTGGGTAACCCTGTTAGTATTATATATATATATATATATATATATATATATATATATATATATATATATATATATATATATATATATGTATGTATGTATATAATCATTTTCATTCATCATCCAATCCTATGTCGTCCCGTGAGAAGCGTAGGAGCCCGGGGCTAGGTAAGTTGGTCCTGACATTTATGATTAGAGTGACTGGCCTCACTCATCCCTGAGTGGCATTACGTGGGCAATAAACCCCAACCATCTCTTGGATATAAACCTTTACCGGCTCAATCCTATTGGAGCGCCGGGCGCCATAAACAATATACAAAAGAATATTAATGGTTCATACAACTATACAGCTGAGGAAGAGGTACTGGGGAGTGTCATTTCCCGACGATAATACTGGCCTGGGTGTTGTAAGGACCAGTGTCGCAAAACTCATTTCCCAAGGTAGAGGCAGTGTTGAACGGGCAATGTGCTGTTCTCTCAGTGCTATAAAGAACACGGTCATCTGAGTCAATAATTTGGGCCTAAGTAACGTGCAGGTTGAAAATAAATGCCTATAATATTTTTACTCCTTACACCATTATATCCCGTAGTTTTATATAATTTTACCATGATGTTATGCATTCTTTACACAGATTCTGTATTCGTTTATTTCAGTGAACGATAACACTTGAAACTAATATATTACCTAAGTGTTCTTTTATATTTTGTGATATTTATCCACATTCCTAAAAGGAAATATAGACAGTTTAAAAGTTTCTAAGGGTCCCTTGAGGGGAGGGCAGGTGTCTTATCCTAGCCCCATTATGAGTTGGTACATCGACTTCCAAGTCCCTAATAGGGGTGTAAGGCTGGGAGTGGAGTTCAGCCAAGTTCTGGCATAGTATTGTTAAGAAGCTGGATTATAGTTAGGTGGTCTGGACGTTTCTCGATGTTCCTGGTATTTTACCGTTATGAGTCACAGTTGCCAGTTAGCCTGCTATTGTGAGCATAGTTATTTCTAAGTTATGCATTAATTTTTCTGCTCTTTTTCTTTATAATGTTTTATGTGATTGCATGTTAAATTGCGTAATTTAAGTTCGTATGGTAAATGTATTTAGAATGTTGTGTAATGTAAGGAAACTCTGGCATGTTTTGTATATCTCTGAGCTGGCGACTGTTGTTCTCGTAGAATGTAGAAGTTTCTAGAGTAATGCAAGCTTATATAGGGATGGGGAAGAGATTAGAGCAAGTTCAGTCGGTTTTCAATTCAATTTCAGTATAGTACAGTGTTAGTTCAGTGTCAGTGTACTTTGTATATTTTCGGTACTTGTGAAAGCAGTGAAGTGTTGTTGGCAAACAGTGAAGTGTTACTGAAGTTTGGTATATAATGGGAACTTGTGAAAATAGTGAAGTGTTGTCAAACATTAAGTGTAACTGCAGTTAGTAAAGTTTGTATAACTCCAGTGCTTGTGAGAATAGTGAAGTAAATTGGAGAGCATTAAGTGTAATTGTTTGGAAAATAAAGACAGTGAACTTAGGAAGTCAGTGTTTATTTACAGCACCTTAGTTGATCCTGTGTACTGTATTGTACACATAAAGGCTGACCATAGGAAGAACAACTTACTGGGTCACGTCCTTCCTATATTGAACTACAGCTGTTGGAGCCTGTGGCAGTGTGGGACAAGGATGCAACTCTGGTGTCAGGAGTGGGATAATTTAAGTGTTGCACTGAGTCTAACCTTGGACATGGGGGCAGAAGGTACGACGCCAAGCAACAAAAGGAGGAGGCATTGCTGGCTGCAGTTATGAAATATTACAGGCACAAAGTGTACGACTGAAGGCACATAGTGAAGAACTAGAGGCACAACGTGAAAAACAAAAAGAACAATTACAGGCACAAAATATGGGACTCAAAGAACAGTTACAAGTACAAAGTGTCCACCTACTGTACAAGCACAAAATGAAGCACAGAAAGAACTCAAAGAACTATTACAGGCACAGAATGAAGAACAGAAAGAATTATATGAACAGCTTCAGGAGGCATTACAGGAGCAACAGAGGGAATTACAACTGAGGATGCAAGGACAGCTAGATGCTTTCATGGGGGAAATGAAGAAAGAACAGAAACAACTGAAGCAGAAGGTATATACTAAGCTACGACAACAGACGTATGAGGTTAGCAATAATGTGACCGAGTGCAAACAGCATGTAGACGACTGGTTGAAGTTAATTAGTTAGGAAATAGTGATGAAGTGCAAACAGCATGTAAACAACCAGCTGAAGATTAGTGAGGGAATAGTGATGGAGTGCAGACAGCATGTGGATAACTAGTTGAAACATGTAGTTGACCATGTGAAGATAATTAGTGAGAAACCTGAGGCTGTTGAGAAATATTGCACTGCTGAGCCTCAGGTTAGTGTACAGGGAAAATACGAAAGGAACGGACGGTGTATGGTGAATCTTGATGGATCCCAGGCATCTAAAAGTAGCACTACAGGGTTGAATAATCAGGAAGTAGAAGTTTTAAGTCCTGGCCTTAATTATGATGCCCCAGTTTTTAGGTCCCAAACCAGTGAAATGCATGGCTATAACGGGGGTCAAATTAAAAAGAAATCTCAAGAATTTTATGGCAGAGTATCTTGGGAAGCTTTCAGTGCACAGTTTGAGTTACTTGCAGATCAGAATGGTTGGGATGATAGGCAGAGGGCAGTGCAGCTTGTACTCTCCTTAAGGGTGCCGCAATGGAAGTTCTGTGTCAGATGTCAGTGATGGAGAGAAACAGTTATCGATCCCTAGTAGAAGTGCTGGAGTGCAGATATGGACCATGTACCAGACTGAGCTTTACGGAGAAAGATTCTGGAGCCGTGTACGGGTTCGAGGAGAATCCCTACAGCAGCTTGCTCTTGTCCTGGAGAGTATGGTATACAACACATACCCTGAAGCAGCACCTAACCTGTTGGCTATTCTACTGAGGGACCAGTTCATCGATACTCTTGATAATGCAGAGTTGAAAGTGCAAATGAAGCAGGCACAACCCAAAAGCATGCAAGAAGCACTAGCCAAGGCTATAGAATTTAAGTCCTACGTCAGGTCCAGTACATCCACCTATCAGGCAGGTCATAGTGCAGGATTCAAGGCAAGAAAAGGGTAGGTATGTGAAAAGGAAAAATTTGAGGGAAGTTGCTGGTACTGTGAAAAGCCAGGACACAGAAAAGAGGACTGCTACAAGTGGAAGAGGGAACAGGAGAAGGCTAGAGGAGGATGCTGGTTCTGTGGGAAGTTGGGATACAAGAAGGAGGATTGTCACAAATGGAAGAAGGAGCAAGAACAGAGCAGTGCAAGGAAATCTTCAGTTGTAACAAAAGCATGTTGGACATGTAGTGGGGTGGGATACTTCACTTCTGAGTGTCCGAAGAAGAAAAAGGATGATAAGAAGAAGGCTGCAGAAGACCAGAAAGAAGCGGAAAACTAGTGGAGGCTGGTGTTAAGGGGCAACCACCAGCCAGCTTTTCCAAGGTCGCCCCACCACCGAAAAAATGCAAGTGAGCTGCAATCGACAGTGTGCAAAGAGATGGAGGGATACACGGAAAGAAGTCTTTCCTGGTGATTGATTCAGCCTCAGAGCAGACTTTTATAAGGCCTGATGTGTTATATCATTGGTATCTGCCTGAGTCATCAGAACTACTGTGTGGCGTAACTGGGCACCGCACAGAACTGAGGGGACCCTTGGATGTCCAGATTGAAGTGGCAGGGCAAGAGGCTACTCTTCCAGTCTGTATGGTCGACATGGAGGATCCTTGCCTTCTGGGTCTGGACTATCTGATGTCCGTGGGATGTGAGCTGGACTTCTGCTCCATGAAGCTAAAGGTTCGAGGAAGGCTGGTTCCCATCAAGGCAGTGAGATGTACCAGTTCTGATGGCGAGGTGAGGATGCTCCGCACTACAGTGATACCCCCTAAATCAGAAATAATACCCCAGTGCAAGGTGAGTGGCTCTATTGACAGCTGTTTAGGGGTAGTGGAACCTGATGTACAATGCAAGACAAAGGCCAGAGTGATGGTGGGGAGAACTCTGGTGGAAACAGGCGCAGATGAAGTGCCGGTTGTGGTGGCCAATTTCTCCCTTGAGCCACAGAAGATCATTGAGGGTGAAACTCTGGGACTGTGCCAGGCGGTGGACCCTAAGTGGCACCAGAGGAAGACCTGTAAAAGGAGTGTAGTCAAAGAAGATGGGTATCTGTCAGAGCACTTACAAGACCTTTTCTCAAGGAGTTGCCAATGCCTGGATGGTTCACAAGTGCTGAAGTTGAGACAGCTGCTGACGGAAGTTGCTGGTGTCTTTTCCACGGGAGACCTAGACCTGGCAGGCACTGATCTGGTGGAGCATAGAATTGACACCAGGGATCACCGCCCGATTAAACAGCCAGTGTGGAGGATGATGCCAGCCCAACGCAAAGAAATGGAGAAGGTGATGGAGAATCTCCAAAGTCAAGGAGTAATAGAAAAATCCAGCAGTCCTTGGGCATCAGCAGTGGTTCTGGTGAAGAAAAAGGATGGCTCAGTAAGGTGCTGTATAGATTATCGACACCTGAATGAAGTGACAGTGAAGGATGCATACCCCTTGCTAAGAATTGATGACACCCTTGATGCTATGCCAGGTGCTAAGTGGTTCTCCACCCTAGATATGAAGGCAGGATACCACCAGGTCAGGTTTGCAGAGAGGGACAAAGAGAAGACAGCCTTTTCATACGCGCAGGGCTTATGGCAGTTTAAAGTGATGCCATTTGGCCTAAGCAATAACTTTTGAGTGCCTCTGGACCACGTACTTGAAGGCCTGCACTGGCAGACTGCTCTCATCTATCTGGACGATGTAATTGTGTTTGAACAGACTTTCGATCAGGAACTGGAGAGGCTGTCAGAGGTGTTGAACAGGATCCGCACAGCACATCTCATGCTGAACCCCAAGAAATGCTACTTGTTTCAAAAGGAAGCAAAGTACCTGGGACACATTGTAGGTGAAAGCAGCATTTGTACTGACCCAGAGAAGGTGGCAGCAGTGGAAAACTGGCCAGTTCCAACTTGTGTGAAAGAGCTACAGAGTTTCCTGGGCTTGTGCACCTACTATTGGCGTTTTGTCAAAGACTTTGCAACAATAGCTGCACCTCTTCACAAGCTGTTGGGGAAAAGGCAGAAGTTTGCATGGACAGAAGAGACTCAGAAAGCCTTCAACGAACTCAAGCATCTGTTGGCAAGCTCTCCAGTATTGCCGTACCCAGACCAGAATCAGCCATTTATCTTGGACTGTGATGCTAGTGATCATGGTATTGGTGGAGTCCTGCCTCAGAAGAAGGATGACAAGGAGTATGTGGTGGCATATTACAGCAAGAAGCTCAGCCCACCAGAGTGGAGCTACTGTGTAACCCGTAAGGAGCTCTTGGCAGTGATGAAGAGCCTTGATTTCTTCCATCCCTACTTGTACGGGTCCTACTTCATCATCAAGACAGAGCACTCAAGTGGCTGAAAACGCTAAAGAATCTGGAAGGACAACTGGCACGCCGGCTCGGGAAGCTAAACCAGCACAATTATGAGGTGCAGCACCGGTACATGGCAATGCTGACAGCCTGAGTCATCGGCCTTGTGATCCTGAGTGCCGGCAGTGTAGTAAAAAGGAAGATCATAGTAAGAAATGTAGGCGTACTGAAATGACGGGGCCAGCGTCAGAAGAAGACCTGAAGAGGATGCAGCTGGAGGATGCAGATTTACAACCATTGCTAGAGTGGCTGCAGCAGAGCACAGTGCAACCATCTTGGGAAGAAGTTTCCAGGTTAAGCCCTGCGACCAAGAGTTATTGGAGTCAGTGGTACCTTCTTCATTTTAACAACGAACTACTGGAGCATCAATGGGAGCCACCCGATGGCCTCAGCAAGTATTGGCGACTGGTGGTTCCAAAGAAAATGAGGTCTAAGATCTTGGATGAGTCTCATAACCAGATCACCAGTGGGCACCTGGGAGTGAAGAAAACCCTAAGCCAGCTGCGACAGAGGTTCTACTGGATTGGTATGCGTCAGGATACTGAAGAGTGCTGTTGGGCCTGTGATGTATGCTGTGCCAAGAAAGGACCAACAAATGTGGTTGTGCCCCTCTTCAGGTGTACCAAATGGATGTACCAGTGGAATGAGTAGCAGTGGACATTGCTGGACCTCTGCCACTGATTGAAAGAGAAAACCAGCATATATATATATATATATATATAGATATAGATATAGATATATATAAGTAGACCCTTGTTATCCACGGGGGTTAGGTTCCAGAGACCCCCGGAGAAGGCAAATTTCACGGATACTTAAGTCATCATCACAAAATGACATATTATTTCCACATAAGCTAAGTACATCCCTGAAAAAATAAAAACATACCTTAAAATATTACAAATACATGTTAACACTCACCAAAAGACTGTGTGTTCTCTTCATAACCCTTGTACAATGAGGGCGATTGTTGTATGATGATGATGATTGCTGTATAGATGACGATGATAGCTGTATGATGACGACGATGATTGTAGTGCAGTTCCTACAGTGCCAATGTGGTGAGGCAATGAAATGTGTGGCAGCACTGTAGGTTAGCTGTGAGTCTAGTCTGACCCTTCTGACAGGACGCCAGTTAACACCTTACGCTCTCTCTCTCTGGCTTAGAAGTATTGTTTTTATCCTTTACTTGTTTCTTGGGAACCATTTTTCACTTACACAATGAAGTACAGTAGAGTTGTAAACACGAAAGGGGCGACGACAACTTAAATAACCAACTGATTGGTGTTTACAGTAAGGCTGGCGGAGTGGTTCGAATGCCTGTGGATGCGGGTATGATAACTGTAGCAACAAAAGAAGTGCGCATTACATGCCAATTTCAGATTAAGTTACAGTGTATAGTACAATATTAAAATAAGTTTGATACGCGGAAACGTAAATCCGTGGATGCAAATTCCGGGTATAAAAAGGTTCTACTATATGTGCTATATATATATTGTGTCCCCCCCCCCCTGTGGCGGGGGGGACACAATCTGGCCGCACTATGGGGTGATACTACTACTCTGCGGCCAGGTTGTGTTAGGAAGAATACTGCCACCGTATTCCCTGCGTGTGGTAAAAGGCGACTAAAAGGGGCGGGGTGAGGGGACTAGGGACCCCCTCCTCTGTTTTTTAGTTCCTAAAAAGAGACAGGCCAGAGAAAGGGATGGGGGATGGAGTTATCCCCATACCCTGAAGATTGGGTCTATGAATGTGCGTGGATGTAGTACGATTGAGGCTAAAAGGGAGGAGATTGGAAGAATGTTTGTGAGAAGAAAGTTGGATGTGTTAGCTTTGAGTGAAACGAAGATGAAAGGGAAGGGTGAGGCTATGTTTGGAAGTGTGAATGGAAGATTGTCAGGTGTTGATAGAGGAAGGGCAAGAGAAGGTGTGGCCTTGTTAGTGAGTCCGGAAGTACAGCAGTGTGTGATTGAATGGAAGGAGGTGTCATCGAGACTGATGTGGGTGAAAGCGAAATTTGAACGTGAGTTGTGGGCGTTTGTGAGTGCATATGGGCCTGGTAGTGAAAGGGATGAAGAAGAGAGGGAGTCTTTCTGGAATGATATTGATGAGTGTCTGCAGAGTTTTGGAGCGAATGTGAATGTGGTAATGATGGGAGATCTGAATGCTAGAGTGGCAAATGTAGCAGTTGAAGGTGTAGTTGGTATGCATGGTGTGCCTGGAAGAAATGTAAATGGGGAACGAATGATAGCGATGTGTGTTGAGCGAGAGATGGTGATTGGAAATACGCTGTTTGAGAAGAAAGATATTTATAAGTATACATGGGTGAGACAGGAGGGTGGAAGGGTTGTTGATAGAGCTTTGATGGACTATGTGGTTGTGTCCAGGAATGTAATAGGAAGATTGTTGGATGTGAGAGTTCTGAGAGGGGAGGGTGGAGGTATGTCTGACCACTACCTGGTGGAGGGAAAGTTAAGAGTAGGTAAGAGATGGGTAAGAGCTAGGAGGGTTAGGTGTGGCAGGGAGGTTTTGAAAGTGAGTGAGTTGGATAAAAGAGAGAAAAAGATAGAGTATCAGGAGAAATTGAAAGATGAGTGGAACGCAGTGAAAGATCAGGAAAATGGCAGTGTGGAGGAGGAATGGCAGTTGTTTAAGAGTGCTGTGGTGGGGCATGCAGAAGAGGTGTGTGGTGTGAGACGTGTGGGTGGTGGTGTAAGAAAAGGAAGTGAATGGTGGTGCGAGAAAGTAAGTATGGCTGTGGCTGAGAAGAGACGTGCATATGAAGTGTGGCTGCAGAGGAAGGATAAGAGGTCATATGAAAGGTATAAGGAAAAGAGGAATAGGGCGAGAAGGGCTGTGCGTGATGCTAAATTGGCAGCAGATGAGAGGTGGGGTAGGCGGCTTACAGAGAATTTTCAACAGAATAAGAAAATGTTTTGGAAGGAGGTGAAAAGGGTGCGAAAGGGAGAGTCTGGGAAGGAAGAAGGAGTAAAAGCAGAGGATGGAAGGATGTTGATTGAGATGGATGCAGTAAGGAAGAGATGGGCAGAGTATTTTGAAAGATTGTTAAATGTAGAGGAGGAAAGGGTGGCTGAGATTGTGGCAGATGGAAGGGTGCAAGGAATAAATGTGTTGGGAGAGTTGAATGATTCTTTGATCACGTAGGAGGAAGTGGAGAAGGCAGTAATGGAGATGAAAACAGGGAAAGCTGCAGGTATGGATGGGTGTGCTGTTGAATGCCTGAAGAGTGGTGGAGTGACCATTGTTGAGTGGTTAGTAAGATTGCTGAATGTGTGCTTTGTGAAAGGTATGGTGCCAATTGACTGGGCAAGTGCTTGTGTGGTCCCGTTGTATAAAGGCAAGGGTGATAAGTATGAATGTACTAGCTTTAGGGGTATAAGTCTGTTGAGTGTTGTAGGTAAGGTTTATGGTAGAGTGTTAATTATGAGAGTTAGAGAGGGTACAGAGGGAGTGATTGGTGATGAGCAGTGTGGCTTTAGGAGGGGGAGGGGATGCGTGGATCAGGTGTTTGCTGTGAGACAAGTGTGTGAAAAGTATTTAGCGAAAGGCAAGGATGTGTTTTGGGCATTCATGGATTTAGAGAAAGTGTATGATAGAATTGATAGGGAGGCTTTGTGGACTGTTTTAAGATTGTATGGTCTTGATGGTAGGTTACTAAAAGGGGTGAAAAGTTTTTATGTAAATAGTAGAGCGTGTGTAAGAGTGGGAAATGCTGTGAGTGACTGGTTTCCTGTGAGAGTGGGGCTGCGACAGGGATGTGTGATGTCGCCTTGGTTGTTTAATATTTACATGGATGGTGTTGTAAGGGAGGTGAATGCAAGAGTTTTAGGTGGAGGTCTGAGTCTGGTGAATGTTGATGGTGGAGAGTGGAATCTGAAGCAGCTGCTGTTTGCAGATGATACTGCACTGGTGGCTGATTCAGAGGAGAGATTGAGACAGTTGGTAGAGGAGTTTGGAAGGGTGTGTGAAAGGAGGAAATTGAAAGTAAATGAGAATAAGAGTAAAGTGATAAAGTGTACGAGGTTGGTAGATGGTAGGGGGATGAATATAGCTTTGAATGGCGAGTTGCTTGAGGAGGTAGAGTGTTTTAAATATCTAGGGTCACATGTTGCTGTGGATGGAAGAATAGATGCAGAAGTGAAGTTTAGAATAAATGAAGTAGGAAAGGTGCTGGGAGGAATGAAAAAAGTGTTTAAATGTCGTTCGCTTAGAATGGATGTAAAGAGAAGGTTGTATGAGGGTGTTGTGGTACCGACCGCATTATATGGGGCTGAAACATGGAATATGGGTGTAGCAGAGAGGAAAAGTTTGAATGTAATGGAGATGAGGTGTCTGAGGAGTATGTGTGGAGTGACGCGTATGGATCGAGCGCGAAATGATGAAGTGAGAAAGAGAACTGGAGTTGTTCGGGAGATGGCTGGTAGAGTTGAGCAGAGGGTGTTGCGATGGTTTGGGCATATGGAGAGAATGGATAATGAGCGATTGGTGAAAAAGATAACTAGATCTGATGTGAGAGGTGTAAGGCTGAGAGGAAGACCATGAATAGGATGGATGGACAGTGTGAAGAGAGCGCTGGATGCGAAAGGGATGTCTGTTGAGCAAGGAAGAGTGGCTGTGCGTGACAGAAATAAATGGAGAGAAATTGTGAATGAATAAGTGATGACGCAGCCCTGAGGGGATATTCTCCCGCATTTGGTCGGATCAGCTAGTCAGGTCAGGTGCGGGTAAGGGAATGGGTCTGTTATGATGTGGCAGGGGTAAACCAGTTCTGCTGTCGGGCCCTGCTGCGGATGTCACTGATTGCATTGCGCAGTTGACCCTTGTGCGGTGTGGTGCAGTGAGGATCTGTCTGTTCTCCCCTTTGGGGCTAAGATGCGAATGAATGTGTTTGAATGGATGAGTAAAGGGGGAGTGTGTCGTCCTGTCTCGGCTACCTCCCTTTCCTTGGGGGAAGCAGCCTAGGTATATATATATATATATATATATATATATATATATATATATATATATATATATATATATATATATATAGATATATATATATATATATATATATATATATATATATATATATTTTTTTATATTTATATATATATATATATATATATATATATATATATATATATATATATATATATATATATACCTAGGCTGCTTCCCCCAAGGAAAGGGAGGTAGCCGAGACAAGACGACACACTCACCATTTACTCATCCATTCAAACACATTCATTCGCATCTTAGCCCCAAGGGGAGAACGGACAGATCCTCACCGCACCACACCGCACAAGGGTCAACTGCGCAATGCAATCAGTGACATCCGCAGCAGGGCCCGACAGCAGAACTGGTTTACCCCTGCCACATCATAACAGACCCATCCCCTTACCCGCACCTGACCTGACTAGCTGATCCGACCAAATGCGGGAAAATATCCCCTCAGGGCTGCGTCATCACTTATTCATTCACAATTTCTCTCCATTTATTTCTGTCATGCACAGCCACTCTTCCTTGCTCAACAGACATCCCTTTCGCATCCAGCGCTCTCTTCACACTGCCCATCCATCCTATTCGTGGTCTTCCTCTCAGCCTTACACCTCTCACATCAGATCTAGTTATCTTTTTCACCAATAGCTCATTATCCATTCTCTCCATATGCCCAAACCATCGCAACACCACCCTATATATATATATATATATATATATATATATATATATATATATATATATATATATATATATATATATATATATATATATATATATATATATATATATATATATATATATATATATATGTCGCCATGGACTACTTCACAAAGTGGCCATAAGCCTATGCTATCCCCGTTCAAGAGGCTGCAACTGTTGCTCAGGTGTTTGTTGACCAGTTTTTCTGTTGTATTGGGATGCCACAAGAGCTACATTCAGACCAGGGTAGAAACTTTGAGTCTGCTGTGCTCCATGAGTGCTGCAAGTTATTGGGGATCAAGAAGACAGGGACGACCCCACCAAGGCCACAGTCAGATGGGATGGTGAAGAAATTCAACTGGACCCTGGGACAAGAACTTGCCAAGTACTGCGTAGAGGGACGAACAGAATGGGACCAGAAATTACCTACATTGCTGATGGTGTATCAGTCTGCATCCCATGAGTCTACTGGCTACATTCCTGCAAAACTGATGTTGGGCCACGAGTTATGCTTACCCTTTGGCTTGTTAATGGGAAGGCCACCTGGTGAAGAGCTGAGTACAGATACCACCGGCTATGCGAAGCACCCTCAGGAAAGGCTGGCTGAGGTACATCATGTGCAAGGAGCCCTTAAGTTTTCAGAAGTGATGAAGTGCAAGTATGATGCCAAGGCAAGAGAGGTGAGCTTCAAGGATGGTGACCAAGTTTGGTTATACAACCCTCAGCGAAAGAAGGGATAGTCACCGAAACTGCACAGCCCATGGGACGGGCCTTACACTGTGTTGTACCGCCTATCAGACGTAACGTACCGGATTCGGGGAGGCAGGAAATCTCGCCCAAATGTGGTACACGTGAATCGTCTGTGACAGTACCATGGGCCATGGCAGTACAGCTGGGACGTCTCCGAGGAATCGTGCTCTCCCATAGCTGAGGATGTTGAGGAGGACCAAGGAGCTGAATTGCATGAGGATGGTGACAGTTTCCCAAGAGAAGAAGTGAACAGGAAAAAGACCAAGATTTTCCTGGAGTAGTGAACTGTGTGGAGGGGCTAAACATCGTCGAAAGCAGCATAGGAGAAGACCTGATAAGTTGAAGGGTTATTTTGCGAATAGGTAGAGGTTTCAATAGGATTAATTATGCTTGTATATATTGTGTAGTTTTGTCGGGACGACAAAGAACTAGGGAGGAGGTAGTGTTAAGAAGCGGGATTTGCTAGTTAGGTAGTCTGGACGTTTTTCGATACCTGGTATTTTAGAGTTACAAATCACAGTTGCCAGTTAGCCTGCTATTGTGAGAGTACTTATGTCGTTAGTTATGCATTAACTTTTCTGCTCTTTTTCTTTATAATGTTTTATGTGATTGCTTGTTAAATTATGTAATTAAATTTACGTTCGTATGATAAATGATTTAGTGTTATGTAATGTAACAAAACTCTGGCATGTTTTGTATATCTTTGAGTTGGCAACTGTTGTTCTTGTAGAATGTAGAAGTTTCTAGAGTAATGCAAGCTTATACAGGGATGGGGAAGAGACTAGAGCAAGTTCAGACGGTTTTCAATTCAGTTTGAGTGTAGTGCAATGTCAGTGTACTTTGTATATTTTCGGTACTTGTGAAAGCAGTGAAGTGTTGTTGGCAAACAGTGAAGTGTTACTGAAGTTTGGTATATAATGGGAACTTGTGAAAATAGTGAAGTGTTGTCAAACATTAAGTGTAACTGCAGTTAGTAAAGTCTGTATAACTCCAGTGCTTGTGAGAATAATGAAGTAAGTTGGAAAGCATTAAGTGTAATTGTTTGGAAAACAAAGACAGTGAACTTAGGAAGCCAGTGTTTATTTACAGCACCTTAGTTGATCCTGTGTACTGTATTGTACACCTAAAGGCTGACCATAGGAAGAACAACTTACTGGGCCACGTCCTTCCTGTACTGAACTATTGTTGTTGAAGCCTGTGGCAGTGTGGGACGGGGACGCAACAGTATTCTGCTTTGGGACCGGGTCCAGCATGATCATTGACTGGTTTTCAATACTTTTCAAACCTTGCCCTGACCTGGAACAAGTCGTCTCTCTGGTGTCAATTGGTATGTATGGAGGTACAATGGGTTAATAAAGGACCACCATCTACAGTAATGTGTTTCGACGACATCCCCCCCCCCCCTTTCAGGAAAATATTCTTCAAAGAGAACACAATGGAAAACCCTCAGCAGGGTCAAGAATGTGGTATCTCGTGCTAAAATAAAGGGTCAGCGCTACCACGTATGGCACTTGAGCCCTTCACCAAATCATAATGTGGACACTAACCTTTATATTGTCTGTTTTTAGTCATGTTTAATATGTACTAACTAGTCCCAAAATGTTCATATATTCATAACTTAAACAAATGTAATGGTCATAATTGTACGTGGTTGTTTCGGCTGGTACAGTAAGTAAAAGAAAATGTGTACCAAAAGCACCCAGGCTTGTGTTCACTATGGCCTCATGTGGAAGGAGGACATTTTATATTTAGATGAAAAACGAATTAAATTCTGCTTAAATACCGTGTTATTTTCGCCTTATCCAAAAACACTAGTTTCTTGTATGATAAGTCTTAACTGTTATTGTATAACGTTAGGCAAAATTTAATTCAGGTGGTCATATTAAGCCACTTGTGAAACTGTTACATCCAGTCTTTCGTCAGAACAGCCATGTTCAGACCCAATCATGGCAATCAAGGTCTCTTACTGACAAATCAGAATCAACCGAATCAAATCCCCTTCAGTCCATGGATACTTTCTTGTTCTGTTGCCGCTAACATCAGAATGTTTTATTCATCGAATATTCATCCATCTGTAACGCGGCGGGGATCAAACCTAGGATGATTATCTAATGATAGTTGAGGCACGTGTAAGCTTCACTCTTAACTCTTATAACTACCGAAAATATCACATCCAAACCACTGTAAACAATAGCGTGAAGCAAAGGCACACTAAAACAGTTTCTAATAATAATTAACTGTCACAATTATTTATTTATAGTGGGATTTGACTAAGTTCCTAATTGAGTATGGGAGCAAGTTTCGATCACAGGAAGTGCAGATGGATAATTGTTAGTTGTTTTTTCCTGTGGTGCTGCAGGTTTCTTGCATCACGTTCAGTTCAGTTTAGTAAACTCCCCTTCGCAGGAAGGTGGTAGTAAAGTCAATATTTAACCCTAAAGATCGAAGTCACCCAAGAACTTGAATACAATCGCCTAGGGATGGCAAGGGAAACAAAGGTAATGGTAGTGAACGGATTAACATCACCTCAGATCATTCAGGTTCAAATAGATTCACAGCAACTATTTTTAACTTTCATCCAAGTTCCGTATACCCAGTCCGGGTCAGCCAGTTCAATAAAAGTCCACTCAAGACCAATTGTCTTCAACAAATTTGCCTCTGGCAGTCAGGAGGAGAGCTTGTGCATCTACCAGATCTTTTGATCTGTCTTTAATCCTACCCTGGGGCAGACATAAAAGGGGTTGCACTAGTATGTCCTTTCATGTGGTATCACATGTTTGCACCCCGTAGAGGTTCCCTCGATGACATATCCCATTGGATCCCAGAGCTGCTGGGCGAGGTATTGCGCTGGGAGGGTTCTGAGCGTACCGCCCTCCGCCTATCGGCTCATAGTCGTGAAAGTCATAGTTCCCTACCCGGGGGTTCCCTGCGTTATTAAGATTTGAAAATGCCCAGTTCTGTCCAACACTCTGGACACTGAGATCCAATGGGATATACACTCTCTTACTCACAGATACTGTCATAGATACTGTTAACGCAATGTCCACATGCACTTCATACCACAGACTCCTAAACCTTTCTATACCTGTACCAGCACCAATTCATAAAGCACTGCATGGGGGCAGATCACTTCTCCAGTGACACAATGGTATTCTTCGGCCCTAGGGATCAGTTGACTTTCAGGACCCGGGGAAAAAAAAAAAAAAAAAAAAAAAAACGTGTATAGCGGAGTTGTCAACCGATGTTAGGCATGTGCAAATCAGCCACTTCAGTACATACATACATATATATATATGTCTGTATGCATGTATGTATTCATGTACTGTACGCCCGCCGACAAAATCGGCATCCCTTGCATCAGTCCTTTCTAGATGGGTCGGTCTTTTCACCGAGGGCCATCGGGAACCACTACATATTTCTCATATGTTCGTTTTGTCTTTTTGGCATCAACGTACAGTACATAAATCACATTAAAACAATATCAACGTCTTGTCTGCAGGAAAAGAAAAAAATGGTAGAAAAGGGTCAGTCGTTTTACCAAAGGCCACCGAGAGTTCCCCCCGGTGAATAGACCGACCCATTGCCGTCTCATCATCCAGGTAGTTCCGGCTGATTTCCCACAATACCCCTTACGTGATTAGTCTCTCACTATTCACTGGGATTTCTGAGCGAAGTTACTGTTACACTAGAGCTCTTCCTGCACCAGTTTGCCAACCCTCATCTCCACCAAATGTAGCCCAGGGGAACCTTGTCTCTTGGCACAGACAATCTTTGCCAGGATACAATACATAAAAGACTGTGGCTCAGGTTATAGCTCCTTTACTTATCTCAGAAAAAGTCACCCAGGGGATGTCAGCAGCGCCAATACAAAGGGTGTAAACACAGGCAATGACCTTGCATCCTAGTAGGTATGCTTCCCCTGGATTTTCCCTCCAAAACGTAATCCCAACTTATCAACATATCAAACTTTGTTATATAAATTCTTTTGCCACACCAAAGTAAAGAGGAAAACTCAAAATAAATATGCTCAACCTATAACCTAAAGAATTAAAGTAATACCCTGAAAATCATTACATTAAAAGTTATGTTTTAACAGCTTCATTCACTCTCATCTCAAGTGCTAGAGTAACTAAATTAAATATACTTTCACTTAGCTACATAAATACTTAGTCCCACTTTGTTCAGTATTATGATCATTGATATTCTGTCAGCAGCTCTCATCCCGAGGAATCTTATATACTTCCTCAATGTTGACGATTGTGCAATATGTCACTCTTCCTGTAATGCACAATTTTCAGTTGGGCAGATTCAAGCAGTCATTGATTCCGTCCACCAGTGCGTGGGGATTTAAGTTTTCCATCCCTAAGTGTGCCGCTGTAGTGTAATGTTTACCAACCCTAGCATCCCTGAGTTGCGTCTGACTGGATAATCAGGAGGTACCTTTTCACAATTGTTTCAAATTTCAAGGTTTGAATTTTGATCGGAGATTGAACTTTAAGTATCATGTTCATTGTTATGCAGCGTATTCTGAGTCCCGACTTCTCGGGCTCAGGTACGGTGCGACCTTGGGTTCTTTGCTCTCGACCAGGTCAGTCACAGGCAAGGAAGGAAAGTCCAAACACAACTGGTCAAAGGCACACTTATATATTAACAATAGACAACTACACACACAATCCGTGATGAAAACTATGTGACATAAAATAACAAGACAATCTCAGAAGGCTAGCTCTTACAATAAATATTTCCACCTAGTTCAGCGAGTTTAACAAATACACAGTACTCTACCTTTCTTCGCACAGGGCAATTCCCACACAGTGATATACATATGGTCCGCATGATACACCAGATGTGCTCTGTCTCAGGTATATGGCAAATACAGTCACGTGTATCTCAGTATACCCAAATGCGTGACATAGTAGGAAGTATATACTCAGGTCCTTATATATATATACACGCGTAACATGAACGGTCTCCTATGCTAGTTATATGCATCCGCGTGACACAGACGATACCCTAGCTACCCTTATGCTACGTGCACATTATATTGGACGGGAGAATATAGCACTTACGATCTATTCGCGTGACAGGGGCCGGGGGGGGGGGGGGCAGGTGAGAGAGAGAATACTATGGTGGCTCAGATTTCCTTATGGGGCTGTTTACTGGAAGTATACCTCATATGCCACCTTCGATTTACATTGACATGGACAGGTCGGTGGGGGGGGGGAGGAGGGAGATGCGACACTGGTGCGATCTGTTGGGTATAACACTGGGGGGGGGGGGATAGTCACACCTGGGGGCGACCCGGGGCCTGGCACCCCACACTCTGTGTGTGAGTTTCTCTTTGGGGAGTTCACTGTTCCACATGGGGGCAGTAACAAGGGAGGGGGTACTGGGAGCACTGGGGAAAGTGGGGGGGGGGCTGGTGCACTGGGGTCGGGGCATACAGACACTAGGGGACAAACAACCTCAGAATCTCTTACTCATGGGGCAGGCAGAGAGGGGTGCTCGGGTCACGGGAGGCAGGAGGCTCTTACGTTGGGAACTGCAGGTGGCGTCCAGGCATCGGGGGCGGGCCATCTGGAGTGTAGTTCAGGGGTAGGTCACCTGTGGGGTTGCCAGGTCCCATAGGAGTTGGTAGGTGACGTGGTGGGTGGCCCTCTGTCTACTGTACAGAGGCCCTGGGTGATGCAGGGCCCTCTGGGCTAGGGCCGAATAGGGCCAGGAGGTGTACAGCACGGCGCTGGCCCTTAGTCGTAGTCGGAGTACTGGGGGTGGACCCGGGGAAGCCTGGGGCAAGGGTCAGCTGCGGAGAGGGCAGCACCTTGGCTGGGCCACGAACTCGTCCAGCAGGGGCGGCCAGCAGGAGAGGCCTGCGGCCGCCTGCACCAGGGGAGGTCTGGTGGCTACAGCTGGCGTCAGGGGTGGCCTGCTGACTCCGGGGACTGCGGCCTCTTGCTTCGGTGGAGTCTGACATCGCCTGGGGGAGGGGAAGGAGGGGCTGCAGTGACAGGACACCTGGCCTTGGGGACGTCTTGCCCAGACTAGTCTCTGGCGGGGTACCTGTGGGGGAGCAGATCCCACCCTATCATGAAGAGGGGAGGGGAGATGGGCACCTCGCTCTGCCACAGGAGGGGCGGGCTGAGCAAGAGGCACTACCCTCGGCAGAAGCTCCGGGACTCATGGAGGGGGAGCGGCCAGAGGCCTGCTCCCCAGATTGAGGGCCTGGTGAACCCTGCCGAAACTCCAGTCTGGGGCGCGAGGCCCAAGGGACACTCCTTCGGCCAGGCAGCCCCACTGGGCACTGCCTGAGCTCCTACATGGGACAGGGGCTGAGGAGGGGTCTGAGGGGACTCCTCCAGGTGCCGCAGAACCTGGCGACGGTGGGAAGAAGAGGCCCGGTGGGCACTCCTGGCAACAGCCACAGCTCCAGTGGAGTCTGCTCTTCTGCCATTGGGACTGGGGCACCTGTCCCGGGGATGACGGGAGGGGAAGGCCTGGTGGGCACTCCAGGACAAAGCTGCAGCTCCGGTGGAGCCTGTCCTCCATATGTTGTGGTTGGGGCAGCCTTGGGGGACGACCGGTGGCCTGTCCCAAATGGTATCTCTGGTGGAGTCTACCCCTGGGCCCGCCTCCCTCCTGGGGAGTTCCAGCGAAGGTCGTCCGTAGGACGTGCCGACGTGCCAGCTCCCGAAGGTGGGTGGCAGAGGATGGAGAACCGATGGTCACTCCACCCACGGTAGACCCAGTGGGTGCAACTGTGCCACTGCTCCCCTGGGGTGTAGCAAATCTAGAGGCTCCTCCTGATTCCCCTCCTTTTATGGATGCCGATCCGGTGGATACGGCATATAAGGGCTTGCTTGGGACTTTGCCTCTGCAAGTCCCACCCCGATTTTGGCGAGTGTTTCCTCCCCTGAAGTGTAGTGTTCTTTCACTGTACACTGCCCGGTGGTCTGGCTGTGGGGAAGAGGGGCATCAGGTCACGGGGGAGATATGTCGTTCCTGCCTGGACGGATCGTCAGAGAAAACAGCTTCCCCGTCATCTCCTCGTGGGGTGGGTGTCATCCCCCTGTACTTTCCTCCTGGGGTGGTGGTGTCGGGCTTACCCTGCCATGCGGGCATTTCATTCATAATTTAATTGCTCATTGCGATAAACCATTAAATGTCGTTAAGCACCTAGCAGGAACTAATTGGGGAGCTGACAAGGAATCTTTATCAACTGTATGCAAGCCCCTTATTAGATCTAAGCTAGACTTTGACTCACAGGTGTATGGGTTGGCATCTGATGCCACATTGAGGAGGTGGAGGTGTTACAGAATAAATGCTTGTAAATATGTCTTGGTGCCCTAAGTGTATGTGTGTGGCTCGTGTGGAAGTGGAGGCAAATGTACCTCCTCTCTGCATTTGCTGAGATCACCTGACTTTCTCATATGGCATATGAACCATTAAAAAAACTGAAACTGGCAACGTGGCCTCTATCCTTTGCGTCAACACCATCATCCTATGAGGGGGGAGGGGGTTCATTGGCCACTTGCCTAACGCTTCCGTTTACTGACTCAGGAGCTTGGTGTTTACCTCAGTGACTGTGACAAGTTGGTACTTAAAAATATAACACCTTGAGAGCCACCCAACTTTGATGGTGTTTCATTGCTCCCAGCACCAAAGACCAAGGAGCCGGAGGCGGAGGTCCACCACTTGTTCCATTACATCATCATACCTCATTTGGGGTCCCACCTATTGTACACCGATGGCTCCAAGACGAGTGAATGTGTGGTCAACTGAATGTGCCCTCAGGTTTCGGCTGCTGACACATGCAACTGGGTTTACCTCTGAACTTTTTCCTATTGATAAAACCAAAGCCAAAATTAGCCTAAATATTCAAATGTGCAAGCCACTCCTCGGCAAACTGGGATACTGTCAACCATCCCAGTTGCCTGGAATAAAGATTGTTGGCACGCTTAAGGACAAAGTGTACGATGAAAACACGTATGAAACCATTTATTGAGAGATGATTTCCACCGCATTATGACATCTGTGGTAAGATGTTATTTACCGGTCATATTATCCTGCGCTGCTGGCTAATTATTCATATACGTGTTTCAATTATTTACTGTCGCGCAGGAGACGTCCCCTTCACCCATCCACCATCCTGGGTGATGGGGATATTGTTATGACTGATAAATTGATGAATTACTTGAGGGAGACCGGATTAATCAGTGATGTGACTTTTGCTGTGTGGTTATGGTTTTTATCGATTGTACACACATATATATATATATATATATATATATATATATATATATATATTATATAAGGTAGGTTTATTATTGAATTGGGGTTGACAGTTGATGTATTTGAAATAGTCCCTTCTATTTCTTATACTGGTGCCCTCCTATAATAAACTGACAGTCACCAGTTGATGAGTGCAAGTGTGCGATATAAAAAGGTACTGGGCACTATCAGTCGACGGTGTTCCGCTGGGCGAGGTATTTCACCTTTTGTACATAACTGTTAATTAACTGCATAGTTTTTTATTAATTAGGGCCGACAGTTGACTTATATGGAATAGTTCCTGATCCCTCGGGTTATCTTTAATATACTGATGTCACCTATACTAATACATGTGCCTCGCCTAAAAGTTAGCAGGTGCCTGTCGTTCTCATTTTTCTCACTTCCCCCGAAAAGGGGAGGTGGTTACTATGGCGGACACCGCTGTCGCCTCTCCCCCCCTTCAGGGGGGGACTTGGTCCTGACAACCCCAAGACTGTTCAACGGACTGACTGGCCCCAGATACAAATCCCCCTCGACATATTTGTACAGTCACTCATGAAAGAAGAGATACCACGCTAGCCAACACGTCCGCATTTCGTGTGATTGTCATAAAAAGACTTTGTGGTTCCTTTGTGGTTGAGTTATATATATATTAGACTTGTGGACGAGCGGTTTTTATATCTTGGAGTAGCTTGTAGTAATCTTCTTTCCCATTTATCATGTAGTGACAGGAGAGGTAAAGAATAGTATGGGACTATTTTTATTTGTCTTGGAAATATTAACAAGTCTCTCACACAGAGCGAAGTATAGAGTCCAGTCCCGCTAGCTATCTCTCTGTCTCGCTCTCTCTGTCTCTCTCTCTCAAGTTGCCAAGCCCTTCTCCCTGCGACCTGCCTGTTCTGTGGCTAACCTCCCTCTGAGCTCTCTTTCCTAAATTCTGGTGTAGCAGGGGTTGTATCACGTGTGTTCCTTGTGGATGGAAAGTTTAAGAAGCCTGTGTGTGAGTATGTGTGTATGTGTGTGTATGGTCACTAGGGCTTTGTTCACGGGTGGACTGCTGACAACTAACTGCATCATCTCCTTACTGGCCACTGTCGTCAGCTTTCTTCAGTGTAATTTGCAAGCTCATTTCCTATTCCCAGGCTCGCATAGAGCTGTCTATCTATCTATTTATCTATCTATCTATTATGATTTGTAATTATAATATGGAGTTCTGATATCTGCTCGGCCGCGCGAAAATGGAGTACCATCGACAGTTAATAGTCCTAACATATTAATACATATTATATACACATTATAATGAACTTATAAGCTAATTAAGTGAAATACATAATATTGTAAAAGTAACATAATTGTATGAATATTGTATACATATAATATTCATAGTAAATAGTGATTATTCAGTAATATTACATTTTAAACAAGTTGTATACATATTTGAATAAATGCATTAAAGTAAATTATTTAACTGTAATACAGTATGTACTTGGGTTATTGTAGTGAAATGCATACATGTGTTGGCCTTATAATTGTAGTTACATTTTGTTAATGCAACTATTACATAAGTGTCTTGGCCTTATAATTGTAGTTAAAGTTACATAAAAGTTACATCTTGTTAATGCAACTGTTACATAATTGGCAAAGTGTAACATAATGCAATCGTTTGTCGTTACATAATTGTTACATATCGTTTGTAGGTACATAATTGTAGTTAAAGTTACATAAAAGTTACATCTTGTTAACGTAACTGTTACATAAATGGTACATATTGTCAGTAGTTACATAATTGTAGCAAGTGTAACATAATGCAATCGTTTGTCGTTACATAATTGTTACATATCGTTTGTAGTTACATAATTGTAGCAAGTGTAACATAATGCAATCGTTTGTCATTACATAATTATAATATGGAGTTACATAATTGTTACATATCGTTTGTAGTTACATAATTGTAGCAAGTGTAACATAATGCAATCGTTTGTCGTTACATAATTGTAATAATTGCAGTCCTAACATATGCTGCGGTCGATGATATGATGTGTCATGCCACTTGCTTGTGGAGACAACAGTTTGCTTTTTTGTTTGTAGTTTATGTGGTATTTTGGCATATGTAGTAACACTTACACTTATTTTCATTTGTTTGTTATGTGATCTTACTCTATTTCTCTCTTTTCTTTCTTACTTTTTTTTTTTTTTTTTTTGGTATGTATTGATTTTCTATAGTTTGTTTTTCTTCGCTTGTGTACGCTTTTTCCATGTTGTTCATGGTTGCATAAATACTGGCTAATTTCCTTGGGATACTTTTTTAAAGTTTAGTTTATATTGCACAGATATTATTGAAAATGATATTATATAGTCCCATATTTTGTTATTTTATATAAAAAAAAATATATACACTATATACAGTATAACTATATACACTGACTTGTTGTTCACTTGTACCTATCGTGGGCAATATGTGTGTCAGCACTGTGTGGAAATCATTGTCTTCACGATTGTGTTGAAGATGTTCACTCTTGCTAACGTCATTTGTGTTGGCCATTTTTTTTTTTCTCTAGTTTACCTTGTAACTTAATTTATATGTTTCCACTAGGTAGCTTTAATTAATAAATGTTAAATACAGTTATTTTAATCGCTCACTGAGTAACTGTGATGGTATATTTTCTTTATTACCTTGTAGATATTATAATGTATAGCTGTATGTATGAAACACGTATTTTATGTAGGTATAAATGGTAACACTCGTTGGTAGTAAATAAATGTTATAATAAATGAATGAATATATACAGTGTAGAATATTTATTGTTGGTGATTATTTAGTGTTTGAGTTATGCAGATAACTGAAGTAAGTATGTGTATTTAAGCTGTAACTATACAGCACGTTTTATATGTTTGTGCAGAAGCTTATTGTCTATCACTGTGTATTGTATAAATGAAGTAACTATGTAACTCACTAATTTTTACCGTGGTGAAAATGGTGTGAGTGGTGTTGTACGTGGTGATAGCGTTGTTCTTCACGGGTTGATTGGCGTGTTGTGGGGTGTCAAACACACGGCTTGGCGTCGTCTCAGCACATGGTGACGTCGGCTTCCCACACTGGTAGCTGTGGTGAGTGAATGAGTAGCGATGAGTAACTTGAGTGAAGACGGGTGAGTAAGATGAGTTGTGAATATGGACTTGGTGTTTGCTTCGTCGTCTTGACCTCTGCGTCAGCGTAGGCGGGAGAGAGTGGTGGGGGTTCGTGTGCTTGTTGCTTTGGTCTTTCCTCTTCTTTACTTGCTTTGTTTTATATTCTTCTTGTTGCTGCTTGAAGTTATGTGAAGATTATAGAGTTGTTTTGTAGACTTGTAGGCTATTTGCATTGTAGGCTGTATTTTGTAGAAATTCACTGTAGAACTGAAGCTAATCTTGTAGAGTCTCGCCTGCTTTTGTAGAAATTTGCTTTTAATTCGGAGACGATGTCCGTAGATTCGCTGCTACCAAATGTCATAAAAAGACTTTGTATTTACTTGTAGTGGAGTTTTCTATATATTAGACTTGTGGACGAGCGGTTTTTATATTTGAGTAGCTTCGTGAGTAGCTAATCTTCTTTCCCATTTATCATGTAGTGACAGGAGAGGTAAAGAATAGTATGGGACTATTTTTATTTGTCATGGAAATATTAACAAGTCTCTCACACAGAGCGAAGTATAGAGTCCAGTCCCGCTAGCTATCTCTCTGTCTCGCTCTCTCTCATTTCCTATTCCCAGGCTCGCATAGAGCTGTCTATCTATCTATTTATCT
Organism: Coenobita brevimanus; assembly: GCF_032717465.1. Lineage (NCBI taxonomy): Eukaryota > Metazoa > Arthropoda > Malacostraca > Decapoda > Coenobitidae > Coenobita > Coenobita brevimanus. The sequence continues at coordinate 55,393,216 of NC_137054.1, forward strand.
ATCTATCTATTATGATTTGTAATTATAATATGGAGTTCTGATATGATAACACTATAACCTCTACGACTTCAGGTGACTCAGCTTGGGCTTTGAGATACTATGCCTGAGTAAAACCCGATTCGAATTTAGTTTCACTTCCCCATGAACTAATGTAGCTAAGCCATGTGCGAAAATACTCTTCATAATATTTTTGTATATTAAATAATTGAATCAGTGTGCAAGCTGCCAATCCTTTGACCTCAGCAGATAATCTAGTGTTGACCACTTTCATAATGTAGCATCTATCATTCACGTTAATACATGATGAGTGGATGCACAAAAACAATTACGATGTATCTGCCAATGACTTCCAACTATACTGTATATATATATATATATATATATATATATATATATATATATATATATATATATATATATATATATATATATATATATATATATATATATATATATATATATATATATATATATATATATATATATATATATATATATATATATATATATATTATACAGGGCTAACGCGATGTATGACAAAAACTTACACCAATGATCTATCATGTAATTTTGAGTATATTTTGTTCTATGAACATATACTCTCTGCGACTCCAGTTCAGTACCCAGCATTCGGCTGTTTGAATGTAAAAGTTTCGTGGTTTGCATGTGCCATTGGGTGTGAGCTTCGCAGGGCGATGGGAGACGAGTACTATTAGCTTATACTGTACTGTACATGAAAATTCCATATCCTATCAGTACAAAAGAAGTTTTAAGAAGAAACACTACGTAGTCTATTGATTCTTTAACATCAAGTCATGCATTCCTGCAATTCCTTGGCACAAATCGAGTGTAAGTTAAGGATTAAATTCAAATTTTATGGCTTGCAAGGGAGTAGCGAGAGAGGAGAGGCTGGTGTGTTGTTGCCAGTTATGTAATGTTTGGTTTGTAGGATACTGCTACCAGCATTATTAAAATGCAGTACATTATCACTGAGGGCAACCCAAAACCCCCAGAAGGAGCCCACAGAGGAGCAAATACAGTGCAAATGGACTATGGGCGAGAGGGACATAAGTCCACCCGGGCCACGTGCCCTTATGACCTGGAGCTCGCCCGCCGCTATTAGGACTCCATATTATAATTACAAATCATAATAGATAGATAGATAAATAGATAGATAGACAGCTCTATGCGAGCCTGGGAATGGGAAATGATCTTGCAAGTTACACTGAGGAAAAGCTGATGACAGACTAGGAAGTAGGAGTCAGGAGATGATGCAGTTAGTTTGTCAGCGATCACCAGGTGAACACACATACACACATACTCACACACAGGCTTCTAGAACTTTCCATCCACAGGGAACACACGTGATACGTCTCCTGTTTCACCAGAATTTAGGAAAGAGAAGTCAGAAGGAAGCTAGCCATAGAACAGACAGGTCGCAGGGAGAAGGGCTTAGCAACTTGAGAGAGTGAGAGCGAAACAGGGAGACTGGGACTCATACTCACTCGTGAGTGAGAGACTTGTTAATATTTCCAAGACAAATAAAAATAGTCCCACACTATTCTTTACCTCTCCTGTCACTACATGACAAATGGGAAAGAAGATTATCTACTTACAAAGCTACTCAAGTATAACAACCGCTCGTCCACAAGTCTAATATATATATAACTCCACTGCAAGTAACTACAAAGTCTTTTATGACACCGCCACCATAGCAGGAAAGCGAGACTACCTTCCGGACAAGCCGACCACCAACAACCACGGGGTGGAGCTATTAATCTAGCTCCAGTCAGCACCCCTGAGATGGCCGGTAGCCACTCGACCCTCCTACAGGAGATGGACTGCAGCTGCTCTGGAGGTAACGAGGAGGTGGCCTGTAGCCGCTCCTGCCTTCATCAGGAGGTGGCCGGTAGCCGCTCTGAAGGTGCCCCTCGAGAGACGGCCGGTAGCCGCTCAACCCTCCTACAGGAGACGGCCTGCAGCCACTCTGGAGGTAACGAGGAAATGGCCAGTAGCCACTCCCGCCTTCATCAGGAGACGGCCGGTAGCCACTCTGAAGGTGCCCCTCGAGAGACGGCCTGTACCCGCTCGACCCTCCTACAGGAGACAACCTGCAGCCGCTCTGGAGGTAACAAGGAGACAGCCAGTAACCACTCCGAAGGTGCCTTTGAGTCGGCCTGTAGCCTCTCCCTTCCCCACGCCACAGCCAGTAGCCAGGCCTTAGCGATGGCTGGTAGCCGCGCCCCTAGAAGGCCACGGCCAGTAGCTGGGCCCTATGGCAGGAGACGGCTGGTAGCCGCTCCTCCGTCAGGTGCTGACTCCTGCCCACCAACCTACGACCCAGAGGGAGACCCCAGCTCAGAGGAGTATTGGAGAGGTCCCGTAACTACAACTGGGCTCTTCTCATTACAGTCGGTTTCTGAGAGGATCCACCTGACAGACCCCAACAGAGGCCAACGCCGCAGCCCACTCTTGACGACGTCCCCAACCGCCGGAGACCGCAGCCCACGGGACCTCCGGACCGCCCCCAAGACCCCCGGGCAGGACATCCCTTCACCCCGACATAGGAGATCTTCGTCCTCCATCAGGCGCCTGAGCGAGAAGTTCAGGCAGCTATTCGGCCCCAGCCCTGAGGGCCAGACTCCCACCACGAGCCCTGAAAACGCTGGACTCTTCGCCACCAACAGCCCCTGACGAGAGAGGACAACCCTACGCATGATCCAGTGGCCCCTGAATACGGAGGCCCTGGTGGAGCTCAGCCCATTCAGTAAAGAGGCTGAGTCATTCCCACCGCCCTTGTACCTGACCGCCAATACGCCCAGTCCCGAAAGTGAGTGAATGTGAAAGCAGTGTTCATGAGCTAGTGAAACAAGGGCAGAACAATGAGATATCAGAATATGGAAAGTCAGTGAGAAAGCATCAGTAATAATATGAAAGAAAAGTGGAATAAGTAAGATAACAGTGAAACAGTGAACATGGCAAGGCAGTGAAATAAGGGTCTGTCTCAAGTGAACACGCTACCATATATAGTGACTCCGCCTCGCATTAAGATCATACAAAGGCCCCAGTGCATCAGTAATAATTAACGACTTGACAAACCAGTTAGCCTGCCAGCAGTGAAAATAGTGCCACAAACTCCACCAGCATACAGAACCTAGATTTTTCCAAATAGTAGTGTTTAGTTTCACTGCCCTAAATGCTATTCACCTTACCCGACCTTGTCCTACACAGTATCCTGTGCAATACTAACACCTGATATCTAAGCCTTAGAATTATAATTGTTCAGCATAACTGTATTTGTGACATCTGCTCATTCCATTGTAAAATATAGCATTACACATGTAAGGTTGTTGTCTCGAGTTTTTGTGTCCTGCCTCTCTCTTATTTGTCTAAACTCCGGTCTAGAAAGAGAACCCAGCTACACACTAGGCATTAGAGGGACGGGAAGCCGACCCTAAAACACCTAGCATTACACTGGTGGACAGCATTGGTTCTTGACCCAGGCATACGAGAGAGGTAATCAGGAAATACCAGCAAAATGGCAACCAAACCGAATGTGCAATTGCCTAAATTCGACCCCAAACAGTATGATGTTCACACATACCTGGCAATTATTAAACCTTTGCTAGATATCGGGTTCGAGGATGACAAGCAAAAAATCGCGGTTACACTCCTGCTACTGGGCAAAGCAGGAGCTAATATCCCACCCAAGATCGTCCCAGGGCTCACCTGGCAGAATTTCACGCACCTCGTGATTCAGGCCATCACTCCATCACTAGGTAAAGTGGTGGCACTATCCCAGTTGGATAGCCTAACCTTTGATGGCAATTTGGATGACACTCGAATCCAGACCAGACGCTTAGTCAATGCTGTCTACCTAGAGGCAGATGATGAAACCCAGGAGCAACACACCTTTAATGCTCTCCTCAGAGTGCTCCCCAGCATGGTTAAGGAGCACTTTACAATCCATGACCCTACCGGAGACATGGATAAGGATATCCAACTGATACACCACCTCCTGACCTCCTCCCCTACACCCCAGCAAATCAACGTGGTGAAAAAGTTCCCCACAAACATCCCGGCTCCCCCAGTCAAGCCACGTCTGCCTATGCCCCACACCAGCCCCACCCCAGCACACAGCCTGCCTATGGTGCACCCCACCCACCAACGCCCCAGTCACAAGGAGAATCCCAACCTTATTCTGGTGAATCCCTGGGGGTTCTCTGCAGCTCCAGGTGCCCACTGCACGATATCAGGGACCAATTAAAAGTTGCAAGGCAAAAAACCACCACCCCAGGCCGATGTAAAGTCTCTTTGGAGAATGAGGAACTGGAGGAGAAACCCGCACCTGCAGAAGATACTGAACCTGGGGAACAGGAGCCGGAGGAAGAAGGAGGCCCCCAGCAGTTGGATTTTTAGGACACCCCCCCGCACCTTCCCACAGTGGCAGAGGCCACTTCTTCCAAGTACTGTCCCCCAGTTTACCACAAGATGAAGCTGAATGGGATAAAAGCCAGACTTCTGGTTGACATGGGAGCGGCCAGATCCTGCCTGTATTGCCACTACTTCTCCCGTTACAAGTCGACCTTTGGCCCTCTATTCCTGACGGCTACTCATCTTGTTGACACGGGGGATGGCCCACTGCCGATCCGTGGGGAAACACAGGCCCTGCGTGTCGACACCCATCAGCTGGCATCGACACACCACAAGTTCATTGTGCTCGACTCTTCCTGCTGCAAGTACGATGGATATCTGGGGCTGGACCTGCTACAGAAGTTAGGAGCCACCATTGATTGCCGCAACAGACAGCACCAGTTCCAGAAATCACCCAATCCCCCCCCTCCCACTCAGGCCGTCTGCACCTGCATGCCTGGCCCCGGCCAGAAGACTTCATACCCCCCCCCTGATCTCCCTTCCCTCTCCTCCTCCCCCCCTTCTTTCCCACCACCATTTCCTCCGCTGTCACCATTCCCCCCCACCACAAAGCCTGGGTGACCCTCAACTGGCCCTCAGGTACATCCGTCCTGTTCTCCCCACTCCTGCCACCCGGAACCTTCTCGGCCTGCCTCCTGTCCCCAGCCTTCCTTCTCCCTCATCACACGGCAGTCTGAATTGCCAACCTTGCCCCCTCGCCCCTCACTCTCCCTAAAGGGCTCATAATCGGAGAGATGGAGGAAGCCGAGCCCTGTGCCCCCTCCCCCTCCCGCTCCCCTGCCCCTCTGCCCCCCATTCCTGACCATCTCTCCACCCACCAATCAGACACCCTCCCCCGCCTCCTCCTGGATTTCCAGGATCTGTTGATGGCGGGACAAGCCGTTATTGGACATACCACCTACCTGGAAAATGTGAGTACGTTTAAGTACTTGGGTAGTGTGATGAGTAAGGATGGAGGTTTGGAGGGTGAAGTGCTTGAAAGGGTACAGCAGGGAAGAAAGGTTGCTGGTTCTTTGAAAGCAGTGATAAGAAACAGGGAAGTGAGCATGGAAGTGAAAAAGTTACTACACGGCAGTATTGTGATACCAACTCTAACGTACGGAAGTGAAGCTTGGACGTTGTTGGAAGGACACAAGTCAAGAGTGAGAGCAGTGGAAATGAGTTATTTAAGAGGAGCCTGTGGAGTCACATGGAGAGACAGGCTGATGAATGAGGATATAAAGGAGCATTGTGGTGTGGATGTGGATGTGATAGGAAGCGTTATGAGGAACACACTGAGGTGGTTTGGCCATGTGGAGAGGATGGAGGGTGAAAGACTGACGAAGAGAGTGTATGTGAGTGAGGTGGAGGGGGAAAGAGGGAGGGGGAGGCCGAGGATGAGGTGGAGGGATGGGGTGGAGAGGTATATGAGAGAGGGGTGTGTGAGTTGGGAGCAGGGCAGTGAAATGGCAGGGGACAGGGCGACTTGGAGGCGATTTGTTTGTGGCCACCCCAAACGGGATTGAGGCGTCTGGCAATAGATAGATAGATAGACCTACCTGGCTCACAAGGTCCACACGATGGGCCCACCAATCCGACAGCCATCCCGGCAGAAGAACCCCAAACAGCTGGAAGAGGAAGACCACCAGGTTCAGGAGATGATTGAAGTCAGAGTCATCTCCCCCTCCACCAGCCCCTGGTCCTCCCCCGTTTTCCTCGTGATGAAAAAGGATGGCACGATGCGGTTCTGCATTGAATACTGCCAGCTTAATGACATAACCACAAAGGACGCTACTCCACTCCTGCACACAGACGACTCCCTAGATTCCCTGTACGGCACCTCCTGGTTCTCCACCCTCGACCTCCAGTCAGGGTATTGGCAGGTCCTGGTGCGACCGGAGGACAGAGGCAAAACTGCTTTCTCGACCAGCAATGGGAAACTTTATGAATTTAATGTTTTACCCTTCGGCCTCTGTAATGTCCCCGCCACCTTCTCAAGACTAATGGAATCTTTCCTCAGCGGCCTCACATGGGAGATCTGTCTAGCTTACTTGGACGACGTCATTGTTTTCAGCAAGACCTGTGCCTACCACATTCAGAGCCTCTGCCAGGTTTTCACCCGAATCCGTCAGGTAGGCCTCAAACTCCAGCCCTCCAATTGCCTCCTGGCCACCAGAACTGTCTCATTCCTGGGACATGTCATCTCCCTGGGTTTCATATCTCCCTACCCAGACAAGCTCTGCGCCATCGCGGACATACCACCACCACAAGACGTTCACAGAATTCGAGCCTTCCTCGGTCTAACATCCTAATACCGACGTTTTGTGAAGGGGTTCGATGACATTGCCAAGCCACTCCATGACTTGACCCATAAGGGAGAACCATTCATCTGGATGGACGAGAGACGAACTGCCTTCCAATAACTTAAGGACAAACTCGTTTCCACCCCCAGCTGTGGCCTTTCCCGACTATACCCTTCCATTCCGGCTCTACACTGATGTTTCCCTAACCGCAATCGGCGCTGTGGTGGCACAAGTCCAAGAGGACCACAAACACATCATCGCCTGTGCCAGCCATACCCTCAATCAGGCGGAAAAGAATTATGCTGCCACTAAGAAGGAGTGCCTGGGCATCATCTGGGCACTTGAGCACTTCTGGGCATACCTACTGGGGACTCAAGTTACTATCATCACTGATCACCAGTCCCTCCAATGGCTGCGGCAGTCTGACACCCACAACACCCAGCTCATCAGATGGCACGAAACCCTGGAGGAGTTCAACTATGAAATCTTGTACTGCTCCGGCAAACTCCACACCAACGCAGATGCTCTCTCCCAGCTCCCCATCAGAGCCGCCCAGCCAGAACCAGATCTCCTCCAGCAGTGGCACTGTAAAGAACGACCCTTGCGGGTCCCCCAGCATCTCTTCAAGAATCTATAACACCAAGGCGACCAACTCCGTGCGGGCATATCATCCTAGCCCCTGACACGACCCTCGACGTCCTCCAACACCTGCATACCCACAACAGCATTCACCTGGGCACAAAAAAACTCCTGCAGGTCTTTAATGACACCTACTGGGTGCCCGGTCCCTCCACCCTAGACAAGGAGATTATCCAATCTTGCCGAGTGTGCGCCCTGGGTAAGGACATCACCCGTACCGCCGGCCCATCAGGACACATTACCGCCCACAAACCTTGGTAGTTGTTGGCGATCGACATAATGGGACCTCTACCCCCGAAATCAGGGAATTGGTACGTGATCACATTCATTGATACGTACTCCAAATTTGTCGTAGCCTGCCCAGCGAAAGAACACCATGCTGTTGCAGTACCTGATGCCCTGATTCGGCACGTGTTTCCATACTTTGGTATCCCACAGGCAATTCACTCCGATAACACACGGGAGTTCACCAGCAAAATCTGGGAGGAGCTAGCCCACATATTTGGCTAAAACATCTCGCACTCATCCCCTTACTGGCCCCGAAGAAATGCTATCTGCGAACAAAGCCATCGTACATTGATGAATCAACTCCGTACCTGGATAGAAGCCACCAAAGATGACAACTGGCCTGCCCATGTAAAAATCATGCAATGGGGCATCAACTCCTGCTTCCGAGGGGACGGAATTTCACCGTGCGAGCGAGTGTTTGGGGAAACACCTCTCCTCCTACCCCTTCGGCAACACTTACAACCCCCCACCTCCACTCCCACATCTGACCCGCAAAACCGTCTCAAATGACGGCTAACCCACTTTCAAAACAACCTGGACCTCTGCCCTGACACTGTCTCCAACCTCTGCAAGCCAGGTGACACTGTTATGATAGCGCAGCTCCCCACCCCCCTCAAGCTCACGCCGCACTTCATGGGGCCCCATACCATCATTCACGTCCCTAACCCCTATCAGATGACAGTCGAATATCACGGTACTTCTCGCACTCTCAGAAACCATCATGTACACCCTTTTCACGCTCCCACCTCCCGCACCCCAGCCCCATGCCCTGCCCCACCCACTACCCCTGTGCCGTTTCCCTCTATCTGCTATGACTGCTGTATTTCCCCCTCGCCATCTCTCTCTTCCTCCCCTTCCCCTGCCACCTCCACCTCACCCCCTGCCATGCTGCCTCACACCTAACCTGATAGCTCACCAACACCACCAATTCCTCACCTATCCCCCACCTCCTTGCCATCAACTGCCCCGTTCCCCACGCCCAGCACCACGTGCCCTGCCCGCACGCCCACACCCCCTTAACCCACCACACCCCTGTCCCAGGCATCGCCCACCCCTGGCCCCAAATCTCCCCGCCTGCCACCCACACACGCCCCCTTGACCCTGCCTGCCCCATCCCACACCCCTGACTCCACCTGCGCCACCCACGCACCCGCTACACCACCACCCACTAGGCCTACACCCCACTCAGCACCCTGTGCCACCCCCATTCCTACCACCCCACAGCCGCCCTCACACCCCACACACCTCACACCCACATCGCACACCCACATCACCACCCACACCCACTTTTGCAACAACCATCACACGCTCTGGCTGCCTCTCCCGCCCACCCACCCGATACACCCACCTGCCCAATACACCCACACTCACCCAACCCACCTCGCTGCAAAATGACACTCCCTCCCCTGTCCTAAATCATCTCACATTCATGCTACACCAGGCCCAAATCCCAGCTACCTAAACTCCCCAGAGACATCACACTGCATAACTCCGGCATAAAACCCCACACTCGATGTCCATTTCCAGCATTCAGCACAGCCCTGCAGAGAAGACAACACCTATCACCATGAGGATTCGCCGAGCCATATGGGCGCCGCCCTTCAGATGAAAACATCGAGTCCGTGGACCTCGCCACCTCCTACGACTCGTCTGCTCCTCCACCGACCCATCTACCCTCATTATCATCTGTGATGCTCAGCTAGACAAGAATCCTGCCACCACAGCCTGGCACACCCTCCTCCAACACCTACAGCCAGTCTACCACACCTATGACACCAAAGTTTACCACCTCCAGTCACAGGGACATGACTTTTTCCCAGAAGACGGTGGTAAAATGCAGTACAATATCACCAAGGGCAACCCAACACCCCAGAAGGAGCCCACAGAGTAGCAAATACTGTGCAGCTGGACTACAGGCAACAGGGACATAAGTCCGCCCAGGCCGCATACCCCTATGACCCGGAGCTCACCCACCACCACCATAGCAGGAAAGCGAGACTACCTTCTGGGCGAGCCGACCACCGACAACCACAGGGTGGAGCTATTACTCTAGCTTCAGTCAGCACCACTGAGACGGCCGGTAGCTGCTCAACCCTCCTAGAGGAGATGGCCTGCAGCCGCTCTGCAGGTAAAAAGGAGACGGCTGGTAGCTGCTCCTGCCTTCGTCAGGAGACGGCAAGATGCCGCTCTGAAGGTGCCCTAGACGAGATGGCCGGTAGCCGCTTGACCCTCCTACAGGAGACAGCCTGCAGCCTCTTCGGAGGTAATGAGGAGACGACCAGTATCCGCTCCCACCTTCGTCAGGAGATGGCCAGTAGCCGCTCCAAAGGTGCCCCTCGAGAGATGGCCTGTAGCCGCTCAACCCTCCTCCAGGAGACGGCCTGCAGCCGCTCCAGAGGTAATGAGGAGACGGCCGGTAGCCGCTCTGAAGGTGCCCTTGAGTCAGCCTGTAGCCGCTCCCTTCCCCAGGCCATGGCCAGTAGCCGGGCCTTAACAATGGCCGGTAGCCGCGCCCCTAGAAGGCCACGGCCAGTAGCCGGGCCCTACGGCAGGAGACGGCTGGTAGCCACTCCTCCATCAGGTGCTGACTCCTGCCCACCAACCTATGACCCAGAGGGAGACCCCAGCCCGGAGGAGTATTGGAGAGGCCCCGTAACTACCACTGGGCTCTTCTCACTACAGCCAGTTCCTGAGAGGACCCACCTGATGGACCTCGACGGAGGCTGATGCTGCAGCCCACTCCTGACGGCGTCCCCAGCCACCGGAGACCACAGTCCCCAGGACCTCCGGACCACTTCCAGGACCCTCGGGCGGGACATCCTTTCACCCCGACATAGATCTTCGTCCTCTGTCAGGCGGCTGAACAGGCAGCTGTTCGGCCCCAGCCCTGAAGGCAAGACTCTCACCCCAAGCCCTGAAAGCATGGGACCCTTCGCCACCAGCAACCCCGGACGAGAGAAGACGCCCCTACGCGTGACCCCGTGGCCCCTGAATACGGAGGCCCCTGGTGGAGCTCAGCCCCGTCAGTAGTGAGGCTGAGCCATTCCCACCGCCCTTGTACCTGACCGCCAGTACACCAAGTCCCGAATGTGATTGAAAGTGAAAGCAGTGTTCGTGACATAGTGAAACAAGGGTAGAACAGTGAGTTATCAGAATATGGAAAGTCAGTGAGAAAGCATCAGTAATAACATAAAGGAGAAGTGGAATAAGTAAGATAAAATAACAGTGAAACAGTGAACACGGCAAGGCAGTGAAATAAGGGTGTGTCTCAAGTGAACACGCTACCATATATAGTGACTCCGCCTCGCATTAAGATCATACAGAGGCCCCAGTGCATCAGTAATAATTAACGACACGACAGACAAACCAGTTAGCCTGCCAGCAGTGAAAATAGTGCCACAAACTCCACCAGCATACAGAACCTAGACTTTCCCAAATAGTAGTGTTTAGCTTAACTGTCCTAAATGCTATTCACCTTACCTGACCTTGTCCTAAACAGTATTCTGTGCGATACTAACATCCGATATCTAAGCCTTAGAATTATAATTGTTCAGCATAACTGTATTTGTGATATCTGCCCGTTCCACTGTAGAATTTAGCAATACACATGTAAGGTTGTTGCCTCGAGTTTTTGCGTCCTGTCTCTCTCTTATTTGTCTAAGCTCCGGTCTAGAAAGAGAACCCAGCTACATACTAGGCATTAGAGGGTCGGGGAGCCGACCCTAAAACACCTAGCATTACAATTATCATAACACCCACAGCTCATTCAATGAAAAAAACATTGTTGTGAAGAGTGACTAGCGTCACTCTAAGTCAGGAGTAATATTATTAGTCATTACAATTTTTCTGCTGCAAGTACACGTGGCACCCTTTCTTTCATATGATGTTGATGTGAGAACAGTGACACAGGATTGCCAATGTAACGACTATGCAGCTAGACTTATTTTTTGCTTCTACCTAGCGGCACTATTTAATATCTGGCAACATGATATCTAGCTACATTCTGGATATTTTGCCATTTTTAGGTGATATTCTAGAGATTTAATGTATTTTCTAGCGAATTTTCCAGTGTTTACTATCTAGCTACATTCTAGCAAGTTTTCAGGACTAAAGTAGCGAGATTGATGATTAGGACTTGGCAACCCTGCATCAACTGTGTCATTTGAACGGGAAAATTTGCAGGCGAGGCACACACTTCAAATACTGTTCTCCGCCTTCAGTTGTTCACTGGGTTCAGCTTCATTTGTTCATGAAACAGCATACCACGTACGTACAGCAATGAAGAATATCCAGATATTGCCTATTATTACGGATTCTGCGATGGTAATGCCAGTGTTGTAAAGAGGAATACAGGTGGAGATACCCAGTGGCGCCACATTTACTTGCAGCACAAAAATTTTAATAAATAATATTCTTCCTGACTTAAAGTGAGGCTAATCTCCCTTTACAATAACGTTTTTTCATTGAATGAGCTGTGGGTGTTATGATAATGCTGGTAGTAATAGCCTACAAACCAAACATTACATAACTGGTAACAACACACCAGCCTCTCCTCTCTCCCTACTCCCTTGCAAATATAAAATTTGAATTTATGCCTTAACCCCTACACCGCGGGGTTGTTTTTGCACTCCTTGTGCGTCCTGCGAGGATATTCATGCTCCAACTGACTTTTTAAAATATTTGCCAAAAATCAGTTATTAGTCCTAGAATATTACTATTATATATGTGCATGGTACATACCTTCAGCTTTCTCTTGGGATGTTTGTTGAGCCTTCGTCGACAACCGTAGGACTTGTGGAGACTTCTGAAGTTGGGTAACGAAGTCTTCACTTTACACTTCCCGATACCCTGTAATATGGTTACCACTGCCTGATATTATAACTACAAACACTATTCTATGAATTTCAAGTAGTTTGGAATCCATATTCCAAAAAAAAACACACACTGTGAAAGGAATGTAAATTACGAGCGCATACGAGCTTTCCCCGTGCTGGTTCCCCGATGGTATTTTGAGGCGGAGCTGTCATTTATTATTTATAAACATTTTCACACTTTATATTCCTAGTACTTTATTACAATTATTTATATATACAATATTTATCTATAAGTTTCTTTCAGTACTAGTGGTTTATTTTCACTCCAGGCATTCACTTTCTCGTCCTGTATACTAGCGTGGAGAGCGAATCTGTCACTTTCACTTTCATTACTCCCAGTATTCATACATGCTAGAGTGAAACATTCACTTTCATTACTCCTAGTATATATACTCGTATTCTTATATTACTACTTACATTTCTATTTACATTCTCTATTTTATTTACATCATTAACATTTCTATTTTATTTACACTGTGTTATGCACTGTCACTTGCAGTAACTTATAAAACTATTTTCCACTGTTCAGTTATATTTACATTCATTGCTTTCACTTGCTCTTTACACATTATTTATGCATTATTTACATTTCCACTTGCACTGTTTTAGAGTCACCAGAAAGATCGTAGTCATTGTCCATCATTATCATTGATAAATTAGCCAGTTCATGTTCCACAGCAGTCGCTTAGCCCTTTACCCCTTTCCACACGAGGTTTAGTGGGGGTAGAGGTCACAGGGCCCTTTGCATGGGGCTAGAAAGCGGCGGAATTGGACAGGTGCGAATCCGACATAGTTTCACCTTGAAAGACGACAGTAAACTGAATGCTGTGGCCTAGGAGCAGTGAAGGGCTGCCAATGTCAGTGTGGTGACAGCTGCTAATATATATGCTATGAAATGATTGGCAGGAAATCTAGACAATACATAATAAATTAGGTAGTTCCAAGTGAATGTAAATATCACTTAGGCTTCTCCCTTCCTTTCTTATATATATATTTTTATTATGAGAACAGGTTATACGGCATATTTCAAGGGGAAATAAACAGGGAAAATTAGCGAACGAGTGCACGTGAGGTGTTGCCAGGAGATAATTAGCCCAGTCCAGATGTATGGCAGTATCAATTAGCTTTTCTCTTTCTTTTACATATTATTTTGTATAAGAATAGGGCAAAGGGCACATTTCAATGGATGAAATGAGTGGAAAAATCCGTCCAGCATTTGTGCAGTGCAACGCAGCTGGTCAGGCGGGAGGAGAGAGTAATGGAGGGGAGGTAAGAAGGGGGGGGAGTCCAGGACAGGAGAAAAATGGCTTAATTGTCAACAGTGGATGGGAGTACAGGTGACATTAGCAGAAATGAGTATAGCTGGACACTGGTAGTACTGATAGATGATACAAGCCACCACTTGAAAACCCGGCCGAATGCAAAATGACACAGAATCACAAAAGTGACACCCCGCGGTATGATACCTTGCTCCCGAGCATCACGAAAGTGATGCCCCACGGTTAAGGGGTTAATTTACAGTCAATTTGTGCAAAAGAATTGCAGGAATGCATGACTTGATTTTAAGGAATCAATAGACTACGTAAAGTTTCTTCTTAAAACTCTTTTGTAATAATAGGATATGGAATTTTCATGTACAGTGCAGAATAAGCTAATAATACTCGCCTCCCATTGCCCTGTGAAGCTCACACCCAATGGCACATGCAAACCACGAAACTTTTACACTTAAACAGCTGAATGCTGGGTACTGAACTGGGGTCGCAGAGAGTATATGTTTATAGAACAAAATATACTCAAAATTACACGATAGATAATCGGTGTAAGTTTTTGTCATACGTCGCGTTACATCCTGTATATATATATATATATATATATATATATATATATATATATATATATATATATATAAAATCTAAACTCATCTCGTCAGCTGTTTGAGTGTCCACTGCAGGACTGGCCTATCCCCACCGAAGTGAAGACGATACAGCCAATGTATCTCTACCAAGTGGCTTAGGCTGTCTGGTAGAGATTGTATGTAGGGTGAGACGTGCTTGTAAGTGTAATTGTAGTGTTTGAGTGGCTTTGGATGTGTATGTACTGTAGTCTGTGAACCAAGTGTAATTGGCCCGCGCAAGCCGACTGGGTGCAAGCATACTTTATAGTATGCGACACTGGTTCAACCACAGCACCCCTTGTGTCCACCAATACAGTACATGGCCAGAAGAACGCTCCCAGAGTTTATTACCATGGTGGGGCGTGAACCCTCGTTCTTCAGGATACGAAACTTACACTTTACCACTGTACCACAGAGGCTCCATATCTATCTATCTATCCATCTCTCTCTCTCTCTCTCTCTCTCTCTCTCTCTCTCCCTATATATATATATATATATATATATATATATATATATATATATATATATATATTGCAGTACGGTGCCACAGAGGGTGACCTAACACCCCCAGAGAGAACCCATCGAGGAGCTCACACTACAAAACCAAGAATCTCGACAGCTAACATAGCATAAATCATACCTAACCTCACAAAAGCCTCTTTTTTTTCCTGACTCTTGACTACCAATATGTGAAATCATCCCAAATGCAGGCAAAATTAAAATATAAACCTCAGGATGCCCCCAAAAAACAAAATAAATGTTGATAAAGAACTGGATTCCCTCCTCCAGCTGGGTCAAAGAAAGAAGTGTTCAAATTACGATCTGTTAATAACATAGTAATCGCACCAGCTAAAACGGGCAAAGAAATTAAAAGCAAAATAGCTGTAATAAATACTGACCAGGCAAACAAAGGCATACGATCCATCGTCATCCCTCGTGGATATATATTAATAACAGTAGTCATAAAATTAATAGCCCCCAAAATAGAAGAAACACCAGCCAAGTGCAAAGAAGAAATTCCTAAATCAACAGACGCCCCAGCATGAGCAATAGCTGCCGATAGAGGAGGATACACGGTCCAACCTGTTCCAACCCCCATTTCTACTATCCCAATTATTAAAAGCAAAGTTAACGAAGGAGGTAATAATCAAAACCTCATATTATTTATACGAGGAAACGCTATATCCGGTGCACCTAACATTAAAGGAACCAATCAATTCCCGAACCCACCAATTATAATAGGCATAACTATAAAGAAAACCATAATAAAAGCATGAGCAGTAACTACTACATTATAAATTTTATCGTCTCCAATCAACCTTCCTGGCTGACCTAATTCAGCCCGAATTACTAGTCTTAAAGAAGTTCCAACTATCCCAGCCCAAGCTCCTAAAACAAAATATAAAGTTCCAATATCCTTATGATTTGTTGAAAAAAAAAAAAAAAAAATTGCATTAAAATTTCATAGCGGAATTGTTAAGACGTTAGATTGCAAATCTAAAAATGTGAGTATTCACTGAGATTTAACATATATGTTATTGTTTAAGCACGAGAAGCTTTGATCTTCTAAGATAAGGTGAAATTCCCTACCACATATTTCGTACCAATCCTCAAGGTTTTAAGTTAATTAAACTAAAAGCCTTCAAAGCTTTCAATAAAAGTAAAAATCTTTTAAATCTTGAAAATTAATGAAGGAGCAACTTACCTTTACTGCAGAGTTACAATCCAATACCTTCAAATTTCGGCCACTTCATTCTAAAATGACAGATAAATGCCTAAGATTTAAGCTCTTATCATGGAGATTCGATCTCCTTTTAGATTTTTTTTTTTTTTTTTTTTTTTAGTATATCCAGTGTAATGCTCGGTGAAAAAGGCCCGACTTCTCGGTCCTAAAGCACCTAACGTGCAGCGGGGTCCTCTTTCGAGACCGGGGCTTAGTGCAATAAATAGAGGTAGGACACAAAACCTTCAGGCAATAACCTTTGTATATTAACACTGTCAGACACAGGACAAAAACAGCAGATATTACAACACAGTATATGGCAATGAAATAAACCCTTAACTAGGATATCAGTATCTCGCAGGATACTGGCTTAACTGGTACTGATGCCAACACAGTAATTCTAGTGCACAGGTGTACAGGGAATACAGGCGCGCGTGGGAGCGCAGGGAGTGAGTCTCACAGGGGGGGGGGGAGGGGAGTGACTCGCGGCGGGTCAGGACAGAGTTATAGTAATATTGAGAAAGAGAGAGAGAGAGAGAGAGTAAGTATTATTAATTCAAACTTGGTATTTTCTAATGGCAAAGGTGTTTTGACAATTGATTCTATTTCTCGTCTATTTCTCGTTTACGTTCACGCTAGCTGCTGGGAGATTTGCAAAGAGAGAGAGGATGACACTGGGAACCCGCTGTGTTTACGGTAATACAAGCGGGAGAATATTACTAACACTTTCTCTACTGTTTTCTTGTGTAATGCTGAGTTGAATTAGGCTCGACTTCTCGTACCTATTCAACTCAACGCGGAGCGGGGTCCTCTTTCGAGACCGGAGCTAGTGCAATAAAGAGAGGTAGGGCATAAAAACCTTCGGCAACACCATATACGTATATTACTTCAGTCAGACACAGGACACTTCAGCAGACATTACATCACAATCTAGAGCAATACAAAAACCTTATCTAAAATGTTGTGTATCTCGCAGGATACTAGCTTTCTAGATACTAATGACAATACAACAAATCTTAGTACAAGGAGTGCAGTAAATACAGGTGCGCGCGGAGCGCGTGAGGAGGGAGGGGGTTTGTGATCCACCAGGAGGAGGTAGGGGAGACACGGAGAGTGACTTAAAACGGCGAGGAGACAGTTATGGTAATATTTAAGGATGCCCGATATTAACAAGGGAGTTTAGGTGTTTTCTGTTGGCGAAGATTCTTTGACAATTAACTGATTCTTACTTTGACTTTAAGAGAGGGAGCGAGGGATGGAGAGAGTTTTTAGGAATAGTGTGCGGAGGAGGGGAATATCGTTATTACTCGCCGTCCTTGTTGTTTTGGTGGAAATAGGTTTCTGCAGGCACAACTTATTCATTACACATCTCCTAGATATGTTATGTAGACTCTCGCTTCACAACGCGTAACAAAGTCGGAACACTCGTAAATACTACTCCACCAAATTACTCAGAGATTAGCCAATAGCACTCCAATAATATTTTAGTCTTTCTTCGGGCTCTAGAGATATGTCTTTAGAAAGCTTCGGGATGACACTCGCACGTATTTTCACTTGAGGTCTCAACCCACATTCTCGTCCTTCAACTGGGTATTATGCCCTGGTTTGCCCCAATTGAGATTACATAAAGTTACTGCACAATACTTATTCTAAGAGAAAAGGAGTCACACTTAACCTACTTCACGATTGTTACAGGGTCACTCGTATTTCCTCATGGAAAGAAACACGGACACATCATCGGTGATCCGGTCGGACTGAGGGCGTCGTCAGGGCGGGGCGAGCCGAGAGGGCACGGGGCGACTCGCGAGGGCGTCCTCTCGCGTCCGGGGGTTTCCGGACTGGGCTCCAGTGTAAGGCCCTTAGGACTGGGGCCGAAGAGGTCTAGGAACCTCTGGTCAGGTCCCGGCGTCGCGGGGGCGTGGTGAGGTCTCGCCCGGGTGTCCTAGGGCGGGCCGGAAGAGGCGACAGACTGAGGTCTCCCACGAGCAGGGGCGCCGTCAGGGGAGGACTGCGGCAGCGGCTGTCACGGGGGCCCGACAGGTGGGGCTTCTCAAAGGCCACGCGTAGGGAACAGAGGCCGGGGGAAACAGGGAGGTCTCTCCGAGAATTTCCGGAGCGAGACCCCTGGAGTTCAACCTCCGGTCGTGGAGACGTCCCTCTCTTCACTATACCCTGGGAGCGACCATCGATCGTCTCTACCGGAGTGCTGAGGGAGCGACCGTTGATCGTCTCTACCTGAGCTTTAGGGGAGCGACCATTGATCGTCTCTACCTGATTTTTAGGGGAGCGACCATTGATCGTCTCTACCTGATTTTTAGGGGAGCGACCTTTGATCGTCTCTACCTGAGCTTTAGGGGAGCGACCATTGATCGTCTCTACCTGATTTTTAGGGGAGCGACCATAGATCGTCTCTACCTGGGTTTTGGGGGAGCGACTGTTTATCGTCTCTACCCGAGTTTTAGGGGAGCGACCATTGATCGTCTCTACCGGGGTTTTATGGGAGCGACCATAGATCGTCTCTACCGGAGGGCCAAGGGAGCGACCATTGATCGTCTCTACCTGGGTGTTACGGGAGCGACCATTGATCGTCTCTACCGGGTTTTTATGGGAGCGACCATAGATCGTCTCTACCTTTGCACTATCAGAGCGACCATAGATCGTCTCTACCTGAGGGGCGCTGCCTGGAGTATTGTTTCTGACTCCACCCCTAGCTAACTCGGTGATTCTGCCACACGAAGGTAGTGTCTTTCGCCTACGGTGGCGGCGGCGTGGTGGTTGAGTGTCACAGGGGCGCACGGCCCGGGCTGACATACGCCGTTGTTGCCCGGAGTGGTGGTGGCTGGCGGCGGCTACCCCGTGGGGTCCGAGTGGGGGTGTCGGCATTCTTGAGGGCGAACTCCACTGCTCCTGGTTCGCCTCGATGTCGGGGATACTACGGTATTCTCCGGAATATTCCGGAGTATTGTATGCATATCTGTCAAAGCCACGCATTTCATCTTGTAACAGAGGACATAGGGGTATCTTACTACAGAGGATTTCTCGGGAGAGTAGTCTTACTGGTTTTCTGCAAGGGCATCACTCGTGAATCTGATTCACCAGAACTTAGTTTCTGCACTCGTCCTTACTCATCCACCCGTGATTTCATTCACCCTGATATTCAACATATATTAAGTCACTGCACCACTGTTACACTAATTCTGGGGCAACGTCACACTTAACATAACTCAGTTCACTAGTTCTGGGGCAACACCACACTTAACAGGATTCATTCATATAGTGGGGGCGGCGGGGAGACACGCCGGCGACAACTCTGCCGGGATAGGGGCACCAGCAAGGGAGGGCGTGCCGAGAGGGCACGGGACGACTCGCAGGGGCGTCCTCTCGCTTCCAGGGCTGCAGGTGGCAAAGGAGCCCACAGTCTCCAGGCTAGGTTCAGGGGTATGGCCCTCAGGACTGGGGCCGAACAGGTCCAGAAATCTTTGGCTCAGGTCTCGGCCGGAGGTGGAGGTCTTACGCCGCCTCTTGGGCGTGGAGAGATCACGCCCGGGCATCCTGGGGAGGGTCTGGAGTGACTGAGGACTGCGGTCCCCAGAGTCGAGAGGCGCCATCAGGGAGGGGCTACAGCACCAACCTGAACTAGGGTTCGTCAGGTGGGTCTTCTCCAGGGCCAGGCATAGGGAGTGGAGGCCAGGGGAAGCCGTAAGGCCTCGCTGGGGTTCTCTGATACTGGAGGTCTGGGCTCTTGTCTCATGCTGGGGCAATGACACTGTCGACACCTCTCTTTGGCCGTGGGGCCCAGCAATTGGTTGTGGCTGCCCAGGGGCACAACTATGAGGTGCCAAGGCCCGGCAATTGGCTGTGGCCTGAGTGGGGAAATCAGCGCGACTCTGGACACCTTCAGAGCGGCAATCGGCCATCTGACGAAGGCTGGAGCAGCAGTAGGTCGTCTCCTTCTTCCGGAGGGAGGAGCGGCAATAGGCCGACTTGGGGTCAGCACTTTTGGAGCGGTAATCGGCCGTCTGACGAAAGCAGGAGCGGCAGCAGGCCGTCTCCTTCTGCCAGAGGGAGGAGCGGCAATAGGCCGACTCGGGGGCAACATCTTCGGAGCAGCAATCGGCCGTCTGACGAAGGCGGGAGCAGCAGTAGGCCGACTCGGGGGAAGCACCTTCGGAGCGGCAATCGGCCGTCTTCTGAGGGGCGCTGTCTGGAGCTGAATGAGCAGCTCCACCCCTAGCCGATCCGGCAGTCCCACTTCCCGAATTTAGTGTCCTCCTCCTGCTAGGGTGATGGGGCAATGGCTGGGTGTTATAGAGGTGCACGGCCAGGGCTGACTTATGCCGTTGTCGCACGGCATCCCGTAGTTCGGCTGCGGCTACTCTGTGGGGTCCGGGTGGGGGTGTCAGTGCGTTTCCGGGGGCACTATGCTGTACACTACTTATCTCGTTTTAGGGGGCACTATGCTGTATGCCACGCATTTCATCCAGTATATGTGACTTCCAATCACGAAGGCTAGAAATTTCTAGAAAAAACAATGATAATTCTATCATTTATTACAATTTTAACTCTTCTAATCAGATGCGCCATTATAATCCTAGCTTCCATTCAAGCTAAAGAAAAAAAAAAATCATAGATCGAGATAAAAACTCACCATATGAATGTGGATTTTACCCCAAAGGATCTGCTCACTTACCTTTTTCTTTACGATTTTTCTTAATTGCCGTTATTTTCTTCATTTTTGACGTAGAAATTACCCTAATCCTACCAGCTGCTTATATCCTAGAAATTTCTAATGTCTATCCCTGAAGAATAGTAGGTTTATTCTTTATTCTAATTATTCTCCTGGGCCTTTACTATGAATAAGCCCAAGGAGCCCTTGAATGAAGATAATTTATCAACTTCAAATAAGAGGCAATAGTTTAATAAAAAATTTTGATTTGCACTCAAAAGATGTCTCCCAAGACTAGCTTAAACCGAGATTTAGGCCAGAAGAGAGACTTTTAATCTCTACCTAAAGTGGTTAAATTCCGTTTATTTCTCTTATACAAAATTATTAGCTTCATACGCCAGGACTCAGGGTGATAACGATGTAAGTCCGTTTGGACCGCGCACTCCTGACCTGCAACTCGCCCGCCAGCACCATAGCAGGAAAACAAGACTACCTTCTGGGCGAGCCGTCCCCAACCAACATCGGGGTGGAGCTGTAACTCCAGCTCCAGTCAGCACCCCTGAGACAACTAGTAGCCGCTCAACCCTCCTACAGGAGACAGCCTGCAGCCGCTCAGGAAGAAAACAGGAGACAGCCTGTAGCCGCTCCCACCTTCATCAGGAGAAAGCCTGTAGCCACTCCGAAGGTGCCCCTAATGAGAAGGCCTTTAGTCGCTCAACCCTCCTGCAGGAGACGGATTGTAGCCACTCCAGAGGGCAACAGGAAACGGCCTGAAGCCGCTCCCACCTTCGTCAGGAGACGGCCTGTAGTCACTCCCACCTTTGTCAGGAGACAGCCTGTAGCCGCTCGACCCTCCTACAGGAGACGGCCCGCAGCCGCTCTGGAGGCAAACAGGAGACGACCTGTAGCCGCTCCCGCCTTCGTCAGGAGATGGCCTGTAGCCGCTCTGAAGGTGCCCCTCGAGAGACGGATTGTAGCTGCACAACCCTCCCGCAGGAGATGGCCTGTAGCTGCTCCAGAGGGAATCAGGGAATGGCCTGTAGCCGCTCCTGCCTTCATCAGGAGACGTCCTGTAGCCACTCTGAGGGTGCCCCTGAGTCGGTCTGTAGCCGCTTCTTCCCCAGGCCACGGCCAGTAGCCAGGCCTTAGCGACGGCCTGCAGCCACGCCCCCAGAAGGCCACGGCCAGTAGCTGGGCCTTACAGCAGGATACGGCCGGTAGCCACTCCTCCATCAGGTGATGACTCCTGTTCATCATCCTACGACCCACCAGGAGCCCCAAGCCTGGAGGAGTACTGGAGAAGCCCCGTGACTTCCATCGGGCTCTTCTCCCTGCAGCCAGATCCAGAGAGGACTTGCCTGATGGACCCCAATGTAGGCTGACACCACAGCCCCCTGCTGACGGCGTCCCCGAACACCGGGGACCACAGCCCTTGGGACCTCCATACCACCCCCAGGACCCCGGGCAGGACCTCCCTACACCCAGACGCCGGAGATCTTTGTCCTCCATCAGGCACCTGAGCGAGAAGTTCAGGCAGTTATTTGGCCCCAGCCTCAAGGGCCGTACACCTGCCCCAAGCCCAGAAAGCGAGGGACCCTTCGCCACCTGCAGCCTCAGACGAGAGAGGACGCCCCTACGCATGATCCCGTGACCCTTGAACACAGAAGCCCCCGGCAGAACCCAGCATCATCAGTAGGGAAGCTGAGTCACCTGCACTGCCCTTGTTCCTAACCGCCATGACTCCCAGACCCGAAAGGAGTGACAATGAAAGCACAGTGTCCGTGACTTAGTGACGTGAAGGCAGAGCAGTGAATTAACCATATAAAGGAAGTCAGTGAGAGAAACACCAGTGGCAATATAAAAGTGGTGGAGTGAATAAAAGTAACAGTGGAACAGTAAACACGGCCAAGCAATGAAATATGGGTCTATTACAGTGAATACGCTACCATCTAGTAACACCGCATCATACTAAAATCATACACAGACCCCAGAGTTAAAGTAATAATTACCAACGGTGAAATAGTACCACCCACTCCACTAATATATAACTTGGACTTCCTGCAATAACAGTATATAAACCTCTGCCCTATGTGCTATTCACCTTATCCGACCTTGACCTGAGTATTATCCTGCGCGATACTAATAACCCATATCTAGGCCCAAGAATTATAATTGTCCAGTGTATCTGTATTCGTAACATCTACCCGTTCCACTGTAGAATTTAGTAATACACATGTAAGGTTTTTGCCCTGAGTTTTTTTGTCCTGCCTCTCTCCTATTTGTCTAAACTCCGGTCTAGAAAGAGAACCTACCTACACACTAGGTGTTAGAGGGATGGGAAGCCGACCCTGAAACGCCTAGCATTATACTGGTGGACAGCGGTGGTTCTTGACATGGGCATATGAGAGAGATAATCAGGAATATCTGGCAAAATGGCAACCAAACCACATGTGCAATCACCTAAATTCGCCCCCGAACAGTATGATGTTCACACAAACCTGGCAATTATTAAACCTTTGCTAGATATTGGGTTTGAGGATGACAAGCAGAAAATTGCAGTCACACTCCCGCTACTGAGCAAAGCGGCAGCTAATATAGCACCCAAGATCGTTCCAGGGCTCACCTGGCAGAATTCACGAAACTCGTGATTCAAGCCATCACTCCATCACTAGGTAAAATGGTGGCGCTATCCCAATTGGATAGCTTAACCTTCGATGGCAATTTGGATGATACTCTAATCCAGGCTAGACGCCTGGTCGCCACTGCCTACCCAGAGGCAGATGATGAAACCCGGGAACAACACACCTTTAATACTCTTCTGAGAGTGCTCCCCAGCATATTCAAGGAGCACTTCACAGTCCATGACCCTACCGGAGATATGGATAAGGATGTCCAACTGATATGCCGCCTCCTGACCTCCTGCCCTGCACCCCAGCAAATGAACATGGTAAAAAAAAGTTTCCCACAAATATTCCGGCTTCCCCAGTCAAGCCACGTCCACCTATGCCCCGCACCAGCCCCACCACAGCACCCAGTCCACCTAGGGCACAGCCCATCCACCGGCGCCCCAGTCACAGGGAGAACCCTAACCTCATCCTGGTGAATCCCTGGGAGTTCTCTGCTTGCAGCTCTAGGTGCCCACTGCACGATATCAGAGACCAATTGAAAGCTGCCAGATGGAAAACCACCACCCCAGGCCAACATAAAGTTTCCTCTCTAGAGATTGAGGAAACAGAGGATGAACCTGCACCCGCGGAGGAGACCGGACCCAGGGAACAGGAGCCGGAGGAAGAAGAAGGAGGCCTCCGGCAGTTGGATTTTTAGGACCACCCACGCACTGTCCCATGGTGGTGGGGGCCACTTCCCCCAAATACCACTCCCCAGTTTACCACATGATGAAGCTGAACGGGGTGAAAGCCCGACTTCTGGTCGATATGGGAGCAGCCAGATCCTGCCTGTATAGCCACTACTTCTGCCATCACAAATCGACCTTTAGCCCATTATTCCCAACAGCTACTCACCTTGTGGATGCGGTGGATGGCCCCCTGCTGATCCGTGGGGAAACACGGGCCCTGCGCATCGACACCCATCAGCCGGTGTTGACCCAGCATGAGTTCATTGTATTCGACTCTTCCTGCCACGATTACGACGGATAACTGGGGTTGGACTTGTAGCAGAAGTTAGGAGCCACCATTGATTGCCGCAACAGACAGCTCCAGTTTCAAAAATCACCCTACCCCCACTCGGGCCATCTGCACATGCACACCACAGTCCCAGCCAGAACACTCTACACCCCACCCCTTCCCCCCGACCTCCCTCCCCCCCTCCCTCCCTCTTTTCCCATCACCATATCCTCCATGGTCACCATCCCTCCCAACCACTAAGCCTGGGTGCCCTTCAACCGGCCCTCAGGCACCTCCGTCCTATTCTCCCCGCTCCTGCCACCCAGAACCCTCTCGGCCTGCCTTCTGCCCCCAACCTTCCTTCCCCCTCATCACACGGCAGTCCGGATTGCCAACCTTGCCCCCTCGCCCCTCACCCTCCCTAAAGGGCTCATAATTGGAGAGATGGAGGAAGCCGAGCCCTGTGTCCCCTCCCCCTCCCACTCCCCCGCCCCTCTGCCCCCCATCCCTGACCATCTCTCCACTCACCAGTCAGACACCCTCCCTTGCCTCCTCCTGGATTTCCAGGATCTGTTCGCGGCAGGACCCACCAACATTGGACACACCACCTACCTGGCTCATGAGAATCACACAAAGGGCCCACTGATCCAACAGCCATCCTGGCAGAAGAACCCCACACAGCGGGAAGAGGAAGACCATCAGGTACAGGAGATGATTGAAGCTGGAGTCGTCTCCCCCTTCACCAGCCCCTGGTCCTCCCCCATCGTCCTCATGAAGAAAAAGGATGGCACGATGCGGTTCTGCGTCGATTACCTCTGGCTTAATGAAATGACCACGAAGGACGCCACTCCACTCCCGCTTATAGACAACTCCCTGGATTCCCTATATGGCACCTCCTAGTTCTCCACCCTTGACCTCCAGTCAGGGTATTAGCAGTTCCCAGTGCGTCCAGAGAACAGACAAAAAACCGCTTTCTCAACCAACAACGGGAAACATTATGAATTTAATGTTTTGCTCTTCCGCCTCTGTAACACCCCTGCCACCTTCTCAGACTAATGGAATCCGTCCTCAGCGGCCTCACATGGGAGATCTGTCTCTCGTACTTGAATGACGTTATAGTCTTCAGCCAGACCTGGGCCGACCACCCGCAGCGCCTCCGCTGGGTTTTCACCAGGATCTGACAGGCAGGCCTCAAACTCCAGCCCACCAAGTATGTCCTGGCCGCCAGAACCGTCTCATTCCTGGGGCATGTCATCTCCCAGGCTGGCATATCTCCTGACCGAGACAAGCTCAGCGCCATCGTGGACATACCCCCACCACAAGACGTTCATGGGATTCGAGCCTTCCTCGGCCTGATGTCCTATTACCACCACTTTGTGAAGGGGTTCGCCAACATTGCCAAGCCACTCCACGACCTGACCCGTAAGGGAGAACCGTTCATCTGCACGGATGAGAGATGAGCCACCTTCCAGCAACTTAAGGACAAGCTTGTTTCCGCCCTCATCGTGGCCTTTCCTGACTATGCCCTCCCATTCCGGCTCTACACAGACGTTTCCCTAATTGCGATCAGTGCTGTGCATCATACTAAAATCATACACAGACCCCAGAGTTAAAGTAATAATTACCAACAGTGAAATAGTACCACCCACTCCCCAAACATATAACCTGGCCTTCCTGCAATAATAATATAAAAACCTCTGCCCTAAGTGCTATTTACCTTAACCGACCTTGACCTGAATATTATCCTGCGCATATATATATATATATATATATATATATATATATATATATATATATATATATATATATATATATATCCATCCATCCATCCATCATCCAATCCTACATTGTCCCATGAGGAGCGTAGGAGCCCCTGGCTAGGCAGTTGGTCCCGTCATTTGAGATGAGAGTGACCAGCCTCACTCATCCCTGAGTGCCATTACATGAGAAATCAACCGCAACCACCCATTGGATATAAACCTTCACCGGCTCAATCCGATTGGAGCGCAATAATTATCCACTAAACCACCAGGCGCCAAAACTCGGTTATATGGTTACCACCCAGTTTAGTAAATGGTTTCCTGGTGTACAGGAAACCATTTGGCTTGTCACTCAGTGTAGAGTCACCCACAGGCAGAAGGAAGAGGAAAGAATGAAGGAAAGAAAGACAGAAGAGGGAGTGTAAAGTTACCCTTAGACAGAAGGACTAGGAAAGAATGAGAATGAGGGAAAGGAAGACAGAAGAGGATGGAAGGAAAGAAGGATGGAGGAGAGGAAAGGGCAGACACCCGACAGCTGCACCATGTATAGATAGATAGATAGATAGATAGATAGATAGATAGATATAGATATAGATATATAAATATACATATATACTCGTATATATATATATATATATATATATATATATATATATATATATATATATATATAATATAGATAGATAGATAGATAGGTAGGTAGGTAGATAGATAGATATACTGTATAGTGTATATAGATAGATAGATAGATATACTGTATAGTGTATATAGATAGATAGATAGATAGATAACGTGGCGTGTGCGGGCGGCCATTATCCACCAACTTAGTGTAGTGGTAGTCCGTTTTTTTAGGGAGCTCTGCATTGAGTGGCAAGCCAAATGATTTCCTGTACACCAGGAAAGCACTTACAACGCTGAGTGGTAATCTTATAACCATTCAACACGTGTTCCCTTCGTGACAATAAATTGGTTGGCGGAGTAGTCCCGCCCCGGAAAGCAACTCAGGGTTGGAGTAATTGTAACTGTAATTTAGTTGAGATTTTAAAAATTACAGAAATATAGTAATAGTAATTATAACTGTAACTGAAAATAAAACTGAAGTAATTGTAATTGTAATTAATCAATTGATAAGTTAATTGTAACAATTGTAGTTGTGAAAGGGGAGGAAAGTGGTACTGGTTAGGTAACCCTGTACCAAACTGACATTATGAAATTAAGATGTCCCGGAATTAACCCACCTAAGCTGCGTTTTGACAGGTCTACTGACTGTCCCGAACACCTGTTCTCTCATGTTACCTGCCCCAGCTCCTTGTCCCCCTTCGATCGGAAATGCCGAGGTCCAGGATCTCATGGTGGAAGACGGGTATGGTCCAGAGCCCTTGCTCTTCCCAGTCACCGCTGCCAACGTCACAAGAGAACTCCTCCTACTCAGTTTGCTTGGAAGAGGCTGGAGTGAATAAAAAGGCGCAAAGAGAGAAGGCTTGGCACACTCGTTCACACTCACGCACATTCCTAACGACTCAGACACACACTCTCCTCCCATCAGTGAACTATGTTAACAGAGACTGAGAACTAAAGTCTCGTGTCCTTGGTTGTGATAATTCAGAAGGCCGACACACAGCATTTAACATTGCATCTGCCTATGAGGAAACTGTCAATCAGTTCAGTATTCAAGGGAAAGTAAAAGAAAATTGTAGCTGATAATGCATCTTAGTGGTAAATGCATTTGATTTTCCTTGCCGAGTTTCTACATAGATCAGGAAGAAGAGAGGGCTGGAAATTCATGTGACCCCAACATCATATTTGCTTAGAAGATGTTCTGACCTACCTTCCTCAAAGAATGGGACGTTTTGCACATACTCAGCAACTGTGTGTGTGAAATGGGTTTACTCACCCAAATGTAAAAAATTCGCTACTTTCATCAGCACTTCAGCAAAATGCATCCTTGATCAACTCAATGAGGAAATCAACAGTAACTGCTCCTTATCTTTGATCTAAAGGAATTGTTTTCCTGACACAAAATTTGACAAGATAGAATTAACAGCTGAAAATGGTGAAATCTATACTCAAGAACCCTGTAGAGGTGAATAATGCAATTGATCTTCTGTCCCAGTGAGAGCAGAGAAGAAAATCATGCCAGTGGAGATTTCTGCCTTAAAGGAGCTTGTGATTGTCCTCGAACCTTTTCACGGGGCCTTGGAAGTTGTGGAGAGACAGAAGCAGGTGACCATAACTGCTAATGGACCAGTGATTCAGGGACTTAAACACTCACTGGAGAATCTAATTCATAATACCAAATTACAATACTGTGAACAACTGGCTAAAGTGCTATTGGACTCTGTGAAGAAAAGATTGAATCCATACTTGGAAATGAGAGATGTTCAAGTGGCGGCTTTTTTGGATCCTAGGTTCAAACTGGACTGGCTTTCACTACAAGAGCAGAAGGACCAAGTGTTGGAATATGTCAAGGAAATGCTTGAAGAATTGGAGGTGTTTCACGAGGGGTCAACAACGGATAAAGAGTGTGACAAGATTGATCTAGCAGAAGGATTACCGGATTCAAAAAGACCCACAATGTTCTCTTTTATACCACAATGTTCATCAAAGCTCCACAATCAACGGGGATCAGAGGGAAGCACAGTGTCAGTGAGCCTTTTGTTGAAGCAATATGTAGAGGAAGGGACTTTGCCATTTTCCAGTGATGCAATGCTATACTGGAAAGAAGTGTCACAAGCATTGCATCCACTGAAGAACCTTGCAAGAGAGGTAATTGGGTGTACTGCTACATCTGCTCCATCAGAGGGAATTTTCGGCATGGCTGGAAGTTATTTCACTGCGAACAGAACTCATCTTGATGTCACTTCTTTCCGTTCAATGTTATTAATTAAGTGCAATAGTGATTTGTTTGAAAAACTACAGGCTCTCTAGTTGCTGTCTGCAGCTTGTACAAAAATGAAATCTTGACTTTTGTTTTCAAATTAGTTTGTGCCACTGTAAATAAAGGACAACCTACAATGCTAAATTTGTATTTTTCTTAACCATAACGATTTTCTCCCCAAATTAGGGAATTTGTGATTGTAATTATAATTATTATTGATTTCGTTTTGCAGTAATTGTAATTGTAATGTAATTGCTATTCCCAAATGTATTTGTAATTATAATTGTAATGTAATTGCTATTCCCAAATGTATTTGTAATTATAATTGTAATTTTAAAACAAAGAAAGTAATTGTAATTATAAATATAATTAATTAAATTTTTGACGTGTAATTGCTCCAACCCTGAAAACAACTAACTAATAATACGAACAAGAACACTCAGACCAGGACTGACCAAAAGATGACGAATGAGGACCTACCAAAGGTCATGGTACGGATAGCTACATGGAATGTAAGGGGTGAAAATGATGAGGTGAAAGAAAGAGAGATTGTCCAGGTGCTTGGTGGTGCGAAAGTGGAGGTATGTGGATTAACTGAAACTAAATGGCAAAGTGAGAGTGTCAGAGAATGGGACTATGGAAGGGGTACATGCGTGGGAGTAGGTGAGAATTAAAGGGCAAAGGAAGGAGTGTGTATTGTTATGAGTAACAGATGGAAGGAGAATATTAGAGAGTATGAATCAGTTGGCTCAAGGATTGTGTGGGTAAGATTGAAAGTTGGAATCCAAATGTGGATGACTGTGTTCATGTATGCGCCAACACAAGATCGAGGAAGCAGAGTGGGAGAAGAGTTCTAGACAAATGTGGAAGTGTGCATGGAAACGTTTGAAAGGAATGAGAGAGTCTTTTTGACTGGAGATATGAATGGAAAAGTAAGGAATGTGAATGTGGATGGCGTAGTTGGAGAGTGGAGTGTGCCTGCAGAGATGGATGAGAATGGCAGTGCTTTAGTGGACATTTGTGCCGGGAGGGGGTTGGTAATAGCAAATACCCTCTTCAGGCACAAAATGATCCATAGGTATACTTGGCGAGTGATAAGAAGGGTGGGTGGTGAACTGAATGAATGGAAGGCAATGACTGATTATGTGTGTGTGGATGAAAAGATGAGAAGGTGTGTAATGGATGCAAGAGTATATAGAGGTTGGGGGAGTGGACTTTCTGACCACCACCAGAATCAAAGTCCAAATGGAATGCAGAAATAGAAGAAGGGAAGGACAGGAGGAAGTAGTTCATACAAGGAGGGAGAAAAGGTTACAAGAGGATGGAAAAAACTGCAGAATAAAAGGGAAGTGGAGGAGCGATTGGGTAAATATGGATTGGAGCAGATGGGGGACGTGGAAGGTGTGTGCAAGAAAGAAACCTGTGCAGCATGTGAGGTGGTGTGTGGGGTAAAGAGAATACAAAAGGGAGTGCAGGGAACAACGTGGTGGAATGAAGAGGTGCAGTGGCGTAGCGTGGGGGGGGCCACAGGGGCGGTTGCCCCGGGCGCAAAATTCTTGGGGGCGCAAAATTTCATATCTCTCTCTCTCTCTCTCTCTCTCTCTCTCTCTCTCTCTCTCTCTCTCTCTCTCTCTCTCTCTCCAATAAAGTAGTGATCATCA
Organism: Coenobita brevimanus; assembly: GCF_032717465.1. Classification (NCBI taxonomy): domain Eukaryota; kingdom Metazoa; phylum Arthropoda; class Malacostraca; order Decapoda; family Coenobitidae; genus Coenobita; species Coenobita brevimanus. Next base: position 55,423,938 of record NC_137054.1, read on the forward strand.
TCATCATCATCCGGACCTCCTTTCCCACGCTAGGGCAGGGTGAAGAGTAGCAATGTCCAGACAGACCAAATTTGCGCAATCCAATGGACCACGCTTCCATTCACTCATCATTCAAGCCCCTGGAATCCTGGCTCTATTGCATAAGCCAAAAACATTCACCACGTTCTGTAGCCTCACAAAAACGTATCCAATAGTGTCAAAGTATTGATAATAAATAAATAATAGCGCCCCCCCCCCATACAGAAAACCTCCTAATGTTCGAACATTCAACAGTTTTTCAACATGACGGGGCGAATAAACGTTGCCACGTAATATTTACATTATTTTTCACGCTAATTACAGCCATACTGTCCTCGTATAATCCTTATCGGTGAATTACGTAATGCCTATTAATAGCGTGATTTCCCGTTTGAAGATACCGGTACTGAAATGTTCCAAAATTGCATAAAAAAATCATAATTAAAAAAATCATAATTTCACCGAGTTGCAAGGGCGCCTAGATAGCCTCGCTCCTCCTCCCCTACCCGCCTCGTCTTCGTGATTCTGACACTGACACGTTGCGTAATTTTTAAAGTCCACCTCACGTCTAAAATATACCTTAAAATGCATATGTATATAGAAGATTTTCTACTCAAAATGACATATTCTTTCACCTCTACAAATATTTGCAGAAACTAGTGTTACAACTTGTATTTATGAAACATGCTGTGGCCTCCATTATTTGTGCATGTGGTGACAATCCGATCATTAAATTAATCCATTTATCTATCTATCTATAGCCCGACGCCCTAATCCCGCAAAGGGTGGCCGCAGACAAAACACCTCCAAGTCGCTCTCACCCACTGTTTGCCTTCCCCCAGCTCACTCTCCCCTCCCTCATATACCTCTCAACTCCATCCCTCCACCCCATCCTCGGTCTTCCCCTCCCTCCACTTCACCTATATACACCATCTAAGTCAGTCTTTCATTCTCCATTCTCTCTACATGTACAAACCACCTCACTGTATTTCTCCTAATTTTCTCAGCCACATCCACATCCACCCCACAACGTTCCTTCACATCTTCATTTGTCAACCTGTCCCTCCATGTCACTCCACATGCTCCTCTCACGTAACTCATTTCCACTGCTCTCACTCTTGACTTGTTCCCCTCTAGCAAGGTCCATGCCTCGCTTCCATACGTCAGGATAGGGATCGCAATACTATCATGCAGTGACTTCCTAACTTCCATATTCACCACCCTATTTCTCATCACTGTTTTCAGTGAACCAACAACCTTCCTTCCCTGCTGTACCCTTTCAAGCACTTCATCCCCCAAACTTCCATTCTTACTCATCACACTACCCATTTACTTGAATGCTCTCACATTTTGTATACCCTCACCATCCTACCTCACTGTGCATTCTCTGACTGCATTCCTCTCAAACACCATAACTTTACTTTTGTTTACATTAACTTTCAGATTCCTTTTCCTACACACTGTCCCAAATTCAGTTACCAAACCTAGCAACTCCCATTCATCTTCACTCAACAATACTGTATCATCAGCAAACAGCAACATCGGAATCTTCCACATCTCACCCTCATTCATTAGAGCCACCCTTACATCCACTGCCCTACCTTGCACCTCCTTTACAACCCCATCCATGTATATATTAAACAGCCATGGAGACATCACACATCCCTGTTTTAGTTTCACATTTAGATCAAAGAACTCACTCAGCTCACCATCCACTCGCACCGTAGCCCTAGCTCCTTCGTACATACTCTTCACAGCACTCAACAGTTTCCCCTCCACTCCATATATTCTTAATTCCTTCTAAATACCTTGCCTATCTATTCTGTCATATGCCTTCTCCAAGTTCATGAAGGCAGCATACACTTTCTTTCCCTTCTCTAGATACTTCTCCACTAAACATCTTAGAACAAATATCTGATCTACACACCCTTTTCCCTTCATAAATCCCCCCTGTTCTTCTCCAACTAGCTCCTCTGTTATATGCCTAACCCTATCAATGAGTATTCTACCATACACTTTTCCAGTCACACTAAGAAGGCAAATACCCGTATGGTTACAACATACTTCTCTCTCCCCTTTTCCTTTGTATAATGGAACAATTATACCCGATTTCCAGTCCCCTGGAACCCTTCCCTCTTCACAAGCCAATCTACACAACTTCCATATCCTCTCGACAACAATCTCACCCCCATACATCAGCATTTCACCACACACTCCATCAATTCCTGGGGCCTTTCCCATTGTGATCTTCTTCATTGCTTCCACTACTTCCGCCCTACTGATTTCTTCCTCCCTCCTCTCATCTCTTCTTCTCGCAGCCATTCTCCAACCACTTATACTCGCACTACTCTTACTCTCTACATTCAACAAATCCTCAAAGTGCTCCTTCCATCTCCTCAATTTCTCTCTCTTCTCCACCAACAAACTATTATTCCCATCTTTCACTCCCCTACTATTTCCCCTTTCACACTGTCTTACTTTCTTTACTACCTTCCAAAACAATTTCTTACTCTCCCTCCATTTTACACTCAGATTCCTCCCAAACTCTTCATCCACTTTCTTCTTACTATCCCTCACCAATCTCTTCAGCTTCCTTTTCTTGGTCACATATACCTCTCTCTTCTCTCTCTCTTCTTCTCCCCTACCTCTACTCGCTAGTAATTCACTATATGCCTTCTTCTTTTGTTCCACAGCTCGTTTCACCTCATCATTCCACCATGTTGTCCCTTGCACACCCCTGCATCTCCTCCTTACCCCACAAACCACCTCACACGTTGCACCTATCTCTTCCGTGAATATCTTACGTACATCTTCCATCCCTTCCATCTGCTCTAACTCATACCTTCCCAGTCCTTCTTCCACTATGCTCTTATACTCTGGCTCTGCCATTTTCTCACAATCTTGCAACTTCACTCTTCTCATAGGAGCTGTTTCCTCCTGTCTTCCCTTTCGTCACGTCACCCATTTTCTTTGCAGCCTTACCTTGGCCATCACTAAGTGATGGTCTGAGATTCCATTCCCCCACCCTCTCAGCACTCTTGCATCCAACACTTGTCTTCTCATTCGCTCGTCCACACACAGGTAAAATTAAGATCCGTCGAAATCTCGAAATACCGTCGCCTCCAGCCAATTTAGTGTTGCAGCGCCAGCACAGAGTAAAACATGATGCTGTAGCCAGTGCGTGCGTGTGCCGATAAGAGTTCAATCGTTATGTGAATTTTTTTGTTCTGGCGTGTCGTCAGGTTATTTTTTTTCTGTGATAATTGTTTTGCTGACGTGGTAGTCATTTCTTATTCGTTCTTCTGTTTCAGCTATGCAATATATATATATATATATATATATATATATATATATATATATATATATATATATATATAAATACCCGCCGCTGCCAGACCACCCACCCCGCCACCCCCACCCCACCACCAAGCCACCACCACACCACCACCTCAGGAGGACACCACAGCAGGGTTATTGACCCGGAACAAGAAGGTCACCGGGACACTTCTGTCCTGAGTCCCTCTTCCCCGCAACTGTCCCAACATCAGGTAAGCGGGAAGAGACAACGACCCTGCAAGCAGGGCAGTCTTCACCAGGTTCGGGGTGGGACTGATCCAGAGTCAGTCCCAGGCAACACCGCACTAGGGCCACCCTACGTACCGGGGAAGGAGCGGTCACTGTACACTCTTCAGTTGTTTTCCCCCTGTGACACCGCCATCATGGCCACCGTACGTGAGGGGGAAGGAGTGGCCACCATACGCCCTTCAGTCACAGCCACCTCTGGGGATGGCCTTGGGGGGTTAGTTATTGAACGCGCCCCGACTAGCAGAGACAGGAGTAGTGGAACCTCGTTCACGGCCACCGTACGTGACGGGGAGGGAGCGGCCACCGAACATTCCTCATCCACTACCTCCTCCTACTACGGGAGTAACACCGCGTTCACGGCCACCGTACGTGACGGGGAGGGAGCGACCACCGAACATTCCTCATCCACTACCTCCTCCTACTACGGGAGTAACACCGCGTTCATGGCCACCGTATGTGACGGGAAAGGAGCGGCCACTGTACGCCCTTCAATTACTTCCCGAAGGGCAGGTAGGCCCACGGCTACGGCCACTGTACGTACCAGGGTAAATAGACCCACGGCTACGGCCTCTGTACGTACCGGAGAGGGTGCTGCCCCCATGTACCCCTCTCCTGCCTTTTCCTCCTACGGGAGTAACACCGTGTTCACGGCCACCGTACGTGACGAGGAAGGAGCGGCCACCGTACACCCTTCATTTACTTCCTGAAGGGCAGGCAGGCCCACGGCTACGGCCACTGTACATGCCAGGGTAAATAGACCCATGGCTACGGCCACTTTACGTACCAGGGTAAATAGACCCACGGCTACACCCTCTGTATGTACCGGAGAGGGCACTGCCCCCATTCATCCCTCTCCTGCCTTTTCCTCCTTCGGGAGCAGCACTGCCAGCACTGTCTCTGTACATGTGGGGGAAGGAGCGGCCACCGTACGCCCTTCAGTTGCGAGCCCTAGGAGTCACGATGGTTCATGGCCACCGTACGTGACGTGGAGGGAGCGGCCACTGTATGCCCCTCATTCATGATTCCGAAGGCCCTCCTGAAGCAGGAGGTCCCTTGCGCGGCCGATCCTTTCCCTTTCAGCTGTGTGGGACGCCCTTTGTCTCCCTACAGAAGTGGTTCCCCGGAGGTGCTGCCGGAGTGGTGGCATGGCCCTATCCAAGCCCTACCACCTACACCTGGGAGGTCCCTGCCCCTGACGGACACCCGATGGAGGCGGCGCCGCAGTTCACCCCTGACGGCGCTTCCCCCTGCAGGCAGCCGCAGCCCCCAGACCCCCAGGCCTACCAGCAGCCCCCAGGCCCGGGCAACTCAGGCTCTCTCTCTCCCCGGAGCCAGAGGCGACAGACCCACCTCCTGCAGCTGTTTGGCCCTAGTCCCGAGGGCCACCACTCAGGTTGAGGCCCCCAGACCGGAGGACCTCCCTGCACCCCACCGACGAGGCTCCAGTACGAGGGCCTCCTCCCAGGTTGAGGCCCCCAGACCGGAGGGTCTCCCTGTACACCACCGACGACTACGACCCGGGCAGTGACGCCCCTGCAGGCAGTGCGTTGCCCCTTGCAGAAGGGCTCCCCATAGGGCCCCTCTCTCACGCCCGGGACACGCAGCAGATGATGCCCACGAAATACGGGTATACAGTGACCTCAATAACTCTAGTGTCATGAACAGTCGAGACAGAAATGTATAGTGAGTAGTGACAGTGTGAAGGCCCGAATAATATAAGTGACTTAAGTTACCAATAGTACTGAGACACGATGCCTGGCACAGTAGAAAATATCAACAACTACATACAGGAGAACTTATAGAAATCGTGGGCCAAGATCAGTGGTGCAAGGGCAAAATCAAAGACCTGTGAATAAGTGCTACTGCAACTAAGTGACTTTCACGAGTGTCACGACCCGCACCCTACCCACTTATAGTAATATTCATTCCCCTAACCCTTAGTCCTGTCCTCACCTGATGTACCGGACTTAATATATAACATACCAATTCTGCCTGTAAACAGTATACGGGTATCGCAATATTAGAACCCATTATCCATGTATAAGTGAAGAGTGTTGTGTCTTGAGTGTAACTGTAAACATTTGTATTAAAGGGTAACTCTGTATCCCTGTCCAAAGCATATCCAGTATCTCTGTTTTATATTGTAACGGTGTAGGAATTAAGACAATAGGTGTGTTAAGGTGTACTGCCTGGTTTTTATGTCCTGTTCCTTTGTGGGTGCTTTACTTCCGGTCCGGAAAGCGGACCCTGCTCAGTCGCTGGTCTTCTTAGGACGAGAGGTCGGATTAAAAACACCCAGCATAACATATATATATATATATATATATATATATATATATATATATATATATATATATATATATATATATATATATATATATATATATTCGATTTTTTAATGGTTTAAACATTTACAAAAGTGAAGAAATGGTTATAAAATAAAGTATTTTCTGAAAATACATGTGCTAGGGGGTTAAGGGGTTCAATACTGAACTAGTAGAAGGGACACAGGGAGTGCTAACAGTCCTCGGGTTAGGGGGCGCAATACTTTCCTTGCCCTGGGCGCTGGTAACCCATGCTACGCCACTGAAGAGGTGAGACAGGCTGTGGCACAAAAGAAAAAAACATAATGAATGGATGAGAAAAAGGGGCAGGGAAGAAGTTGAGAGGCGGAAGACAGAGTAACATGTAGAAAGAAAGACTGAGGTGAAAAGATTAGTAAGAGAGAGTAAGAAGAGAGATGGATGAGGAATTTGGAAGGAATTTGAGTATCAAGTGGAGGGAATGTAAGAAAATGTTCTGGAAAAAGGTAAAGAGTGTCAGACAGGGTGCCAATGAAGTTAGTAGGGGAGTGAAAGATAAAGATGGTAGATTACTAGTTGAGAAGGGAGAAAAGGTGAGCAGATGGAGAGAACGATTTAATGAATTGTTGAACATAGAAAATGAAAGTAATGCGAGTATAAGTGGCTGGGGAATAGCTGGGAGAAGGGGGGAGGTGAGAAGACAGGAAGAAATCAGTAGGATAGAAGTTGTGGAAGCAAAGAAGAAAGTCAAAATAGGGAAAGCCCCAGGAATTGATGGAGTGTGTGCTGAAATACTGAACCATGAGGGAGAGATAGTAATAGAATGGATGTGGAAGATGTGCAGATTGGCCTGGGAGGAAGGTGGAGTCCCGGAGAACAGGAAGTAATGTATAATTATTCCCTTGTTCAAAGGGAAAGGGGAAAAAGAAGTGTGTGGTAATCATAGGGGCGTTTTTTTTTTTTTAAATAACAGAACGGAGGAAGGAAAAACAAATGGGGGAAAAAAAATAATCCATACACCAGATTACTGGTGTCCTCTATTCATAAAATATCTGTAACAGTTAGACTTGAATAGTTGTGGGTTGAAATTTGGAGGAAAACAACTCTGGGGAAGCGAGTTCCAGAGAGATGCAGTTCGGGGAATAAAAGAATTCTGATAGGCAGAAGTTCTGCAATATGGTTGAGTGACATTCCAGTCATGAGCGCTGCCAGATGCCCGTGTAGCACGAGGGAAGGCATGGAGAGGTGGCACCATGGACACAACTTCGTCTGAGCATTTGCCAAAAAAATATCTGTAAAATAATGCAAGGGAGGCAACATTCCTTCTTACTTGCAGGGGAGGTAGTTTATATGTAATGGCAGGGTTGTTAATGATTCTAACAGCTTTATTCTGAATTTTATCTAGTTGTCTTAATGCAACCTCTCCACAACCATTCCACAAGGGTGAGCAATATTCAAGCTGAGAGCGCACATGACTCTTATAAATTATAGCTAACTGCTCATCAGCAAAGAAGTTACGGACTCTGTACAATAATCCAAGTTTTTTTGAGGCGGTTTTAGCAAGTGATCTGACATGAGAGGTCCAGCTGAGGGCACTGTTAAGTGAGACACCAAGAACTTCAATACTTTTGGAGATGGGAATATTAGTAGCACTGAAGGTAATGTACGAATCTGGCAATATCTGTCTATTAGTAAACTGTATATATTTAGTTTTACTAGCATTAAAAGAGACAAGGTTGTTTTGTCCCCATTCACTGATTGTAGCTAGATCTTGATTTATGGAGATGGCTGTACTGAGTTGGGAGGTAGAGATATTAGACTTTGTAAATGGATGTCTGAGTGTGAATGAACTATGTAGTGTTGAGTCATCTGCATATGAGTGAATGGGATTGTGAGTGACAGATAAGAGATCATTAATATGAACCAGAAATAGGGTTGGTGCCAGAACTGATCCCTGCGGCACGCTGGCGTTAATTGAGTGGAAATTCGAATATACATCATCTACTTTTACTCTTATTTTCCTGTCACTAAGATAAGAAGAAATCAAAGGAACAAAAGACGTTAGTCCATAGCAAGGGAGTTTGGACAGCAGGGAACGGTGCCATACTCTGTCGAAAGCTTTAGAGATATCGAGAGCTACTGCATGAGTTTCTCCAAAAAGATCAATTGATTGATGGATGGTATGAGTTAAGAGGTAGAGTATGTCAACGGTGGATCTTTCGTGGCGAAAACCGTATTGTCTATCACTAATTAAGTTGTTGGATTCAAGATGTTTAACAATATGCTTATTAATTAAAGTTTCAAATACCTTACCAAGAGAAGATGTGACAGCTATTGGTCTGTAATTGGAGGGGTCAGACGAACTTCCTTTCTTCGGAACTGGGTGGATATTGGCTTCTTTCCATGAATTTGGGAATAAAGAAGTACGAATGCATAGTCTGAATAATTTGGCTAGGACAGAGGCAAGTTCAGGGGAACACTTTTTCAAAAACAATTGGCGGAATTCCATCTGGGCCTGGAGCTTTGTTGGTAGGTAAATTGTCTAGGATGGATTTTACGAATCTTGTCTGTATTTTAAGTGGGGCAATTTCAGGAGAATCAAGTTCCGGTACTGAGACATTCTGGCTGGTATCATCTATGGTAGAGTTTCTTGCAAAGGTACTAGCAAAGATATCTGCTTTCCCACGTGGGTCATTTGTAATATTGCCATCTGAAGATTTTAGTGGGGGAATGGAAGATGACTTGTTAAAGTTATTATTGAAAGAATTAAGAGTTGACCAGAATATTCTATTGTCATTAGGGTTGTTAAGTAGTTTTGATGCTTGCTTTTGAAGAAAGTTTGATTTAGATAGATTTAATACAGTTTTTGCATGATTTCTAGCAATTTTAAATTGGGAGAGTGATTCAGATGTTTTTGATTTTAAGTAAGAGTTATATGCTCATGACTTTTGGGCTGTTGCTCTGGCACAATTGCCATCAAACCATTTTGGAGAGTTTGATCTTTTAGTGAATTGTTGACTTGGTATGAATAAATCCATACCAGCTAGTATTAAGTCGCAAATGTGGGACTTAAATGTTTGTCTTCTTAGTGTAATAGGAAAAGTATACGGTAGGATACTTATTGACAGAGTTAGGGAAATAACAGAGGAATTAGTTGGAGAAGAACAGGGACGCTTTAGGAAGGGAAGAGGTTTTGTGGATCAGATATTCATTCGTAGATCTATAGTGGAAAAATTTCTACAGAAGGGTAAGAAGTTGTATGCCGCCTTCATGGATTTGGAGAAACCATGTGACAGGGTGAATAGACAAGGATTGTGGAAAGCATTAAGAATATATGGAGTAGATGGGAAGTTGTTGAATGCTATGAAGAGTATGTATGAGGGTGCTAAAGCTGCAGTGCGTGTGGATAGTGAACTGAGTGAGTTTTTCTATCTGAAGGTTGGGTTGAAACAGGGATGTGTCGTGTCTGCATGGTTGTTCAATCTGTATATGGATGGGATTATAAAAGAGATACAAGGTAGGGCAGTGGATGCTGGGGTGGCCCTGATGAGAGAGGGCAGTGTTTGGAAACTCCCTGTACTGTTGTTTGCAGATGATGCTGTGTTGTTAAGTGAAGACGAAGGGGAGCTGCAAGTCTTGGTGGATGAGTTTGGGAGAGAGTGTAAGAAACGGAATCTTTGGGTGAATGTAGAGAAGAGTAAACTTATGGTCTTCGAGAGAGGTGACGTCAGTGAATGTACAGTGAGGCTGGATGATGAGGAAATGGAAATGTGAGTACGTTTAAGTACTTGGGTAGTGTGATGAGTAAGGATGGAAGTTTGGAGGGTGAAGACCGCGAAGTGTTTGAAAGGGTACAACAAGGAAAAAAGGCTGCTGGTTTCTTGAGGGCAGTGATAAGAGACAGGGAACTGAGCATGGAAGTGAAAAAGTTACTGCATGACAGTAACGTATGGAAGTGAAGCATGGACGTTGTTGGAGGGACGCAAGTCAGGAGTGAGAGCATTGGAAATGAGTTATTTGAGAGGAGCCTGTGGAGTCACATGGAGAGACAGACTGACAAATGTGGAGGTGAAGGAGCGTTGTGGTGTGGATGTGGATGTGACAGGAAGCTTTAGGCGAAACACAGTGAGGTGGTTTGGCCATGTGGAGAGGATGGAGAGTGAGAGACTGACGAGGAGAGTGCATGTGAGTGGGGTAGGAGGGGAGAGAGGGAGGGGAAGGCCAAGGATGAGATGGAGGGATGGAGTGGAGAGGTATAAGACAGAGAGGAGTGTGAACTGGGAGAAAGGCAGTGAAATGGTGGGGGGACAGGGGGACATGGAGGCTATTTGTCTGTGGCCACTCCGTATAAGGGATTAAGGCTTCTGGCAATATATATATATATATATATATATATATATATATATTGTTACGGAACAGAGAAAGATAACGTACACTTTAAGTGAGAATGCTAAAAATCACTACTGTCCCGTAAAGTTCCAGGTTCAAAACAAAAGAGTTAGGTAAAATTACAAGTTAAAGTTTAATGCTTAAACTAACAACAAAACATTCAGGACTCATAAGGATAATGTAATGGCAAATAAACAGGTTAAATATATGGTTAACTGCAATAGCCTCTATTAACACGAAATTAGCAAGAGTAAATTTATCTAAGTCAGCCCTGATAAAATGAGATACCAGATAATACTCAGTGAATGCCAGATAAATTATTACAGATACAAACTATTATCAAAAATGACTGACATAAAGAACCCTACACGAATTACAAACTTCACTAGGCCTACAAATTAAACTTATGATATACAGTACACGAACAAAATGCAACAATTATACTCAAATTACACACAGCTGCTAGATGTTTGGAGATTTCTTGAGCACTCACAATACTAATATCTGTACAGGGGAGGACAGAGATGTGAACAAAATGAGGAGCAGATCTAAGTGGCAATGATGCAGAGATTGAGCTCATTATATAGGGGCTAGCAGAGCTTGATACAACTTGTAATAAGGACGCGCAAATGAAGCGATGGGGACAAACGGTCGACAATCCCGCACTGAATAACAGAAAGGACGACTTACTCTACTATAACGGTAGAAGGGGGGGACTGAGGCAGAACACGCTCGTGATCAAACATGCAGCAACTGTGCGTTAAAATTACACAAAGGATGATGAAATCATAGGCTATGTAACACCTCCCCACAAAGAAAAAAGAAATTTACAAAGGAAATTTCTTATTACTCTAAAACAATCTGTATATGGCACTACAGACCATGCAAAAGTCTTTCCTAATAGTACAAAACATGAGATCTCCCTAGCACGCTCAGTCATAGGTACTTGCCAGTATCCCTTTAACAAATCAAACTTACTTATGTACCTAGCCTTTCCGATCTTGTCTATGCAATCTTCCACGCGAGGGAGAGGGTAAGTGTCTGTTTTAGTTATCTGATTAACACGTCTGTAGTCAATGCAAAGCCTCTGTGACCCACCTGGCTTAGGGACTAGAGTGACAGGAGAACTCCACTCGCTCTGACAGGGCTCAATCATCTTGTGGTCCAACAGGTAGCCAAGCTCCTTCTGGATGAGAGGAACTTTCACTGGGTTCACACGGTAAGGAGGCAATTTAATTGGCTTTGCGTCTCCAACATCGACATCATGCATCAACACAGTGGTTCTTCCTGGAGTGGCACGGAACACTTGCGGGTACTCCTGCAGTAATGCCGAAAACTCCTGCCTTTCCTTGGGAGGTAGATGAGAAAGCTTAGTCTGGAGATCATTCATGATATCAGGATTCTTCCCCAAACTATCACTCAGGCTCATACTGCATGGGAGAGCTTCACTTGCAGACTCGGGTGGAACAGCTACAGTGCAGACTGGATTATTTTCGTCCCGCCTGTGATATAACTTTAGCATGTTGATGTGACATAGTTGCTTGTTCTTTCTACGATCTGGTGTGGCGATGACATAGTTGACATCACTGAGTTTCTTCTCCACGAAATAAGGGCCACTAAACTTGGCTTGAAGAGGTTGCCCATGAACTGGTAGCAGAATCAAAACCTGATCTCCTGGCTGAAAGTGGCGTAACCTGGACTTCTTATCATACCAAGTCTTCATCTTCTCCTGAGCAGCTCCTAAATTCTCTCTCGCCAGCTGTAAAGCAGTGGACAGCCGTTCTTTGAACTTCATCACATACTCCAGCAGGTTGACGTCATCTTCCTCCGACAGCCAGCATTCCTTGAGTAACTTAAGGGGTCCTCTTACTTCATGGCCAAACAGTAGTTCAAAAGGTGAGAAGCCCAGTGATTCATTTGGAGATTCTCTTGCAGCAAACACAACGAATGGAAGACCTTTATCCCAGTCTTTCTGATGTTCCAAACAGTATTTCTTGAGCATCGATTTGAGTGTTTGATGATATCTCTCCAACGCTCCTTGGGTCTGGGGATGGTAAGCTGAAGACGTGATCTGGGTGATGCCCAACTCTTTCAGAGACTGCTTGAAAACATTTGACATGAAATTACTTCCCCGGTCTGACTGTACCTCCTTGGACAGACCAAACTTTGTGAAGAACCCTAGCATTTCCTTAACCACGTTCTTTGCTGAGATATTTCTAAGTGGAATGGCTTCAGGATAACGAGTAGCCATATCAATCAGGGTCAACACATAAGAAAATCCTGAAGAAGTCTTAGGAAGAGGGCCCACAATATCCACCAACACACGGGTGAAAGGCGCCTCAAAAGGAGGAATGGGAACTAGAGGTGCAACCTTTTCGGTCTGATTACACTTCCCCACAACTTGACAGGTGTGACAAGACTTACAATACCAGGAAACATCCCTGAAGATACCTGGCCAGTAGAAGTGTTTCAAAATGCGTGCCACAGTCTTCCTCACTCCAAGGTGTCCTGCCAAACTGGAATCATGAGCCACTCTAATGATATCCTGCCTACAAACACGAGGGATGACAACTTGATGTACAACCTCCCATTCACAGCCGGCTGATGCTGTTGGGGGTCTCCACTTCCTCATAAGTACTCCTGACTTTACATAATAACAAGTAGAAGCACCGGCTGACTCTTCTTCACTGTAAGCAGAGTTAGCTAGACCTTTCAACTCAGGGTCAGCAACCTGCAACTCAACCAACTCTTGACGAGACAAATTATCAACACTACGGGGTACTGCCTCATCTGGTGAGTGGTCCAAATTAGCAAGAAAAGTGTCAGCTAGGATAACATCATCATCATCATTATCCTCTAAATCACCAGTAACTTTAGACTTAGCCCTAGTGACAGCACATGCAGGGAACACCTCAGGGACATCACAATCCTGGGACGCAGCCACTGGCTCACTAGACAACTGAGGAGCTGGACACACTTGACTTCCACCAATATCATTTCCAAGTAAGAAAGTTACACCTGACATTGGGAGTGTCTCAACCAACCCAACCATAACGGAACCATTAACAAAACCAGACTCTAAATTCACTCTGCACAGAGGGACAGAGAAGTAATTATTCCCTACACCTTGTAAGATTACAGTTTCATCAGAGGAATTAACATTAGAGCCTAGAACACTGGTCAGCATAAAGGATTGGCAAGCACCTGTATCACGATATATTTTAACTGATTTCCTGTCATTACTGTCCAGAGGACTGACAAAACCATCAGACAGGAAATTAGCACATGAACTCTTGAGAGTGTCACCCACGTTACTGCTCAAAAGAGGAGCTCCATCATGAGAATTTAAGTTACCCCTCAAAGCAGGTTCAGTTAACTCAGTTAAAGAATTCTGGGAACTCTCAAGAGTGGACACTAGACCAATTGACTGAATATTTAAAGACTCCTTTTTGTTCACATCACGCTGTCTCCTGAAACATCTCTCCGTTGTATGACCAAGCTTACTACAATAAGTACATTTACTTTTCTGAAATCTAGAGGTGAAGCTGGTATTTACTTCCTGAGAAACATCATCCTTATTCTCTTTCCTGTTACCTGTACTCTGAGTAGAGGCAACGTACTTACTCTCAGCTTTCCCTTTTTCTCTAGAATATCTCTTATGAGTGAGAACATACTCATCAGCTAAAACTGCAGCATCAGACAAATTATCTATTCTTTTCTCATCAAGATATAGGCTTACATCTTTACTAATACACCTTTTGAAATCCTCCAGCAAAATCATCTGCTTAAATTTACCAAAATCAGAATCCACATTCTTAGAATTTAACCACTGCTCTAACAGATCTTCTTTGATTTTTGCATACTCAACATGGGATTGCTTATCTTGCTTGTAAGTTGTCCTAAATTTTACTCTATAGGCTTCAGGAACAAGCTCATAGGCCTTAAGAATCAAGCTCTTAACTACATCATAATTATCAGACTGATCCTGAGGCAAAGATGCATAAGTTACTTGAGCTTTACCGGTGAGAACAGTTTGAAGGAGTACTGTCCAATACTCCTTAGGCCAATTAAAACCTGTAGCTACCCTCTCAAACAACTGAAAATACTTTGTTAAATCAGAGTCATTAAAAGGAGGGACAAGTTTAACATTTTTAGCCACATCAAAATCATCAGAGCTAGATGATCCAGTTCCACCTTGTTTCATGCGATACTCATGGTCTGCCTGAATCCTGGCAAGTTCAACTTGTGCCTGAGCCTGTATCTGTGCCTCCTGAATCCGAACCTGAGATTCCGCCTCCTTAGCCTGAGACTCAGCCTCCTTAGCACGTGCTTGAAATTCAGCCTCCTGAATACGAGCCTGAGACTCCGCCTGCTTAGCATTTGCCTGAAATTCAGCTTCTTTAGCACGAGCCTCCTGCAGAGCTAGCTGTAACTTAGCTAATTCAATCTGCGTTTGCTCATTTGGAGGAGTTACATTAAACAAGCTTTTATTAATCATGCCAACAATTTGATCCTTAGAATGATGAGAGTGAACTGCAATTCCCAATTGTTGAGCAACAAGCTTAAGTTCATTCTTTGTTCTGTTTTCTATATCACACACTGTTTGCACATTTGACAAAAAATCTTTGGCTTCATCAAGTGTAGTAATAGTAGCCATCATGAATATATCACAGTCACAAAATATCAAACAATATCCTTATGATAATATCCTGAATATCCTGATGAGAGGTCGCCAAATTTATGTTACGGAACAGAGAAAGATAACGTACACTTTAAGTGAGAATGCTAAAAATCACTACTGTCCCGTAAAGTTCCAGGTTCAAAACAAAAGAGTTAGGTAAAATTACAAGTTAAAGTTTAATGCTTAAACTAACAACAAAACATTCAGGACTCATAAGGATAATGTAATGGCAAATAAACAGGTTAAATATATGGTTAACTGCAATAGCCTCTATTAACACGAAATTAGCAAGAGTAAATTTATCTAAGTCAGCCCTGATAAAATGAGATACCAGATAATACTCAGTGAATGCCAGATAAATTATTACAGATACAAACTATTATCAAAAATGACTGACATAAAGAACCCTACACGAATTACAAACTTCACTAGGCCTACAAATTAAACTTATGATATACAGTACACGAACAAAATGCAACAATTATACTCAAATTACACACAGCTGCTAGATGTTTGGAGATTTCTTGAGCACTCACAATACTAATATCTGTACAGGGGAGGACAGAGATGTGAACAAAATGAGGAGCAGATCTAAGTGGCAATGATGCAGAGATTGAGCTCATTATATAGGGGCTAGCAGAGCTTGATACAACTTGTAATAAGGACGCGCAAATGAAGCGATGGGGACAAACGGTCGACAATCCCGCACTGAATAACAGAAAGGACGACTTACTCTACTATAACGGTAGAAGGGGGGGACTGAGGCAGAACACGCTCGTGATCAAACATGCAGCAACTGTGCGTTAAAATTACACAAAGGATGATGAAATCAGGCTATGTAACAATATATATATATATATATATATATATATATATATATATATATATATATATATATATATATATATATATATACTGCCAGATGCCTGAATCCTTTAAGTGGATGGCCACAAACGAATCATCTCCACGTCGCCCTTCTCAAGAAACTTTTCCACTTAAGATCTAAGAATGAATATCTGATCTACACAACCTCTGCCCTTCCTAAAGCCTCCCTGTTCTTCTCCAACTAATTCCCTAACTCTGTCAATAAGTACCTTACCATACACTTTTCCTATTACACTAAGAAGACAAATGCCTCTATTATTACCACACACCTCTTTTTCCCCTTTTCCTTTGTACAACGGAAAAATTATACCTGACTTTCACTCCTTCGGGACTCTACCTTCCTTCCAGGGCAAACTGCACATCTTCCACATCCATTCTACTACTATCTCTCCCCCATGCTTCAGCATTTCACCAAACCATCAATTCCTGGGGCTTTCCCCAGTTTGACTTTCTTCATTGTTTTCACAACTTCTATCCTACTGGTTTCTTCCTGTCTTCACACCTTCCTCCTTCTCCCAGCCATTCCCCAGCCACTTATACTCGCATTACTTCCATCCTCTATGTTCAACAATTCCTTAAAGTGTTTTTTCCAACTGCTCACTTTTTCTCCCTTCTCCACTAGTAATCTACCATTTTTATCTTTTACTACCCTTCTAACTTCACTGCCACCCTGTCCTACTCTCTTCACCTCTTTCCAGAACATTTTCTTACAGTCCCTCCACTTTACACTCAAATTCCTTCCAAATTCCTCATCCACTCTCTTCTTACTTTCTCTTACTAATCTTTTCACCTCTCTTCCTTTCTACATATAACTCTCTCTTCCGCCTCTCAACTTCTTCCACGCCCCTATTGCTCATCCATTCATTGTATGCTTTCTTCTTTTGTGCCACAGCCTGTCTTACCTCTTCATTCCACCACACTGTTCCTTCCAACCCCTCCATCTTCTCTTCACCCCACACACCACATCACATGCTGCACATATTTTTTCTTTGAATATCCTGCACACACCTTCCACGTCCCCCATCTGCTCCAATTCATATTTACCCAATCGTTCCTCCACTTCTCTCTTATAGTCTGCCTTTTTCTCATCCTCTTCTAACCTTTCCACTCTCCTTGCAACTACTCCTTCTTCCCGTCCTTCCCTTCTTCTATTTCTCCATCCTAATTGGATCTTGATTCTGGCCACCACCAAGTAGTGGTCAGATAGTCCACTCCCCCAACCTCTATAAGCTCTTGCATCCATTACACATCTTCGCATTCTTGCATCCATACACATATAATCAATCATTGTCTTCCTTTCATTCAGTTCACCACCCACCCTTCTCATCACTCGCCATGTATACCTGTGGATCATTTTGTGCCTGAACAGGGTATTAGCTATCACCAACCCCCTCCCAGCACAAATGTCCACTAACGCACTGCCATTCTCATCTATCTCAGCAGGCACACCCCACTCACCAACTATTCCATCCACCTTCACATTCCCTACTTTACCATCCATATCACCGATCAAAAACACTCTCTCATTCCTTCCAACCTTTTCCATGCACACTTCCACATTTGTCCAGAACTCTTCTTTCACTCTGCTTGCACGATCTTGCATTGGCGCATACACGCACACAATTGCCCTCATTGGTATTCCAACTTTCAGTCTTACCCACACAATCCTTGACCCAAGTGATCCATACTCTCTTATGTTCTTCTTCCATCTTTTACTCACAACAGTACACACTCCTTTTGACCTCTCATTCTCACCTACTCCTGCACATATACTCCATCCATACTCTCATTGTCTCACACTCTTACCTCTCCATTTAGTTTCAGTTACTCCACATACATCCATTTTCGCACCCTCAAGCACGTGGACAATCTCTCTCTCTTTCACCTCATCATTCGCATCCCTTTCATTCCATGTTGCAATCCGTACCATGTCTTTTGTTCGGTCCTTGGTCGTCATCTTTTGGTCAGTCCTTGTCCGGGGCTTCTTGTTCGTCATTTTAGTATATATATATATATATATATATATATATATATATACATACATGATGAATATGTTCATCCTCCATTGCATGTCGCGCTAGGCAAGTCTTATTTTGGCACGTGTCTTATTCAGTAACCCGCCCCGTCCTGGAGACGTGAATTCACGTCCTTACATGATGTGCACTCATATCCCGGAGACATAAATTAATGCGGCAACATTGCAAGGTCCCTAATTTGCACAATTTTCAATTTTCGCTAGTGATTTTTGGCACGTATACACGGGACACCTTCCTCTACAAGATGCCAGGCAGGGACAATGCCTTACCCAGCATGACCTCCTCCCCCCCGTGCATGCCCTTTTCTCAGCAATTCACCTGTTAGCAGTGACCTGGCCAGTAAAGCCATGTCATGCCACGGTACGAAATTCAGGGCCAGAGTGATTCCCCAATCGATGACAATGTGAAGGACAAACATTAGAGGAAGAAACAGTCAGAAATGATGATCAGGTAATGTGGCAAAAAAAGGTCAGGAATGGTGATGAGTTAGTGAGTGAAACAATGCTTATAATGCCTATATTACCGTTTGAAAACCAATATACTCTCTTACTACATATATATTAGTACCAAATAAATAAATAAATACCGTTTATGAGTGGTATGGAATAGTTATCCTCCCATAGAACTCGTTTTCTTTGCAGCCAGCCTGATAGAAAACCCTGTAAGGTAAGGAGGTGCTCCTACCTGGATCGAGTATTTTAAACCTCAGGTGAGCGATTTCTCTATGAATTTTGGATGTTTCTCACCAAAAGCGGATGTTTGAGCCAAAATAAAAAAAAGGTCCAGAAATGTTGGGACTGGGGCGTACCGCTGCCCAGAAAACATCGGGATGGGGGGGGGGGTAAAGCAAGGCCTGCTTCGGACCAACAGCACTCCTGAACATTCACAACGAAGCATCCAATTTCCTGATTGGTCCCAACACCATCACATTAATTTAAACTCGAATTACAGGCACTTGTTCAATTACATTACATGTTTTATAGAAGCACTACAGATCATAGCAGTGTAACTGTCAGTATCTGACCACTATACCGGGGTTCCTCCAACTCATTCGCGTCTTAATAAGACGATGTAAACAAACACAGTGGTGCCACACCTACCTAGACACCACAAGTCGGTGTAGTACTTAGAAGTGAAGCCAACTGTACAGTCACTCATAAAAGATGTGATACCTCGCTAGCCAAACCCTCCGTGTTTCGTCTGGTAACACTGTAACATTTACAAGTTCAGGTGATTCGAGCTGGGCTTTGAGGTACTGTGCCTGAGTGAACCCCAATTCGAATTTAGTTTCACTTCCTGATGAACTAATATATACGTGCTATGTGCGGAAATGCTCTTCATAAATTTGCTTTGTATATTAAATAATCGCATCATAGTGCAAGTGGCAAATCCTTTGACCTCAGTAGATAATCTAATGATGAATACTTTCATAATGAAGCATTTATCACTCACGTTAAAAAATGATGAGTGGATGCACAAAAACAATTACGATGTATCTGCCAATGATTTCTGACTATTTCCCACCAGTTCAAAGCATTCCGTTGAAGTGATTATTATAATTTTCACCCCTTCGCCTAAACTTTGATGTTATGTATAAAAGTTTAATGTCACATTACTGACTGGCAGTTGCTATGTTGGAACACGTCCCTGAAAGACCAATAATTAATCTTGTACTATTCGCACATTATTGTAATGCTAGGTGTTTTAGGTTCGGCTTCCCATCCCGAAAACGCCTAGTGTATGGCGGAGCTCTCTTTCGAGGCCGGGGCTTAGACAAATAAGAGTGAGGCAGAACACAAAAACTCCAGGCAACAACCTTACATGTGTATTACTTAGTGGGACAGGGGAACAAGTAGATGTTACAGGCACAAGTACACTGGGCAATTACAAACTCTTATGTCTAAATATGGTTAGCAGTATCACGTAGGATACTGTTTTGGGTCACAGTGAATAGCACTTGAGGCAGAGTGACCTTAATTAGGGGAAGTCCAGGTTTTCCATGCTTGTGGAGTTACTAAGGTTATTCGTCACTGGGGAGTGTTGCTTATGGCACTAGGGTTTGATTATGGTCTTAGTATTATGAGATATTTTCTGGTGGTAGTGTATTTACCTCGTTAGGCTTGACTCATACTAGGTGGCCGTATTTGTGTTTAAACTGTTACTGTCACTCACTTCACCACTTTGGTATTATCACTGAATCTTATCAGAGGGGTAGCTCACTGCTCCATCCCTTATACCCCTTGGTTACATACACTGTTCACTGTAGTTATTATTCACTCCACCACTTTGGTATTATTACTGACTTCCATTAGAGGGTTAGTTCACTATTCTGCCTTTGCATCATTTGATCACTGACACTGCACTATTATTGCCACTCCTGTTGAATCTGGCGCCGTGGCGGTCAGGTGCACGGGCGGAGGGGCATCACAGCTCCTCTACTGATGGGGCTGGGCACCACCGGGGGCCTCTGTATCCAGAGACCACGGGATCATGCGCAGGGGCGTCCGTTCTCGTCCAGGGCTGTGGGTGGCGAAGGGTTCCGCACTCTCTGGGCTGGGGACAGGAGTGCTGCCCTCAGGGCTGGGGCCGAACAATTGCCTGAATTGGTCATTCAGGCTCCTGACAGAGGATGAGGATCTCCGACATCAAGGTGTGGGGAGTTCCTGCCCGGGAGTCCTGGGGGCGGTCTGGGGTTCCCGAGGGCTGTGGTCCCCAGGGCTTGGCAGCGTCGACAGGAAGGAGCTGCAGCACCTGTCTGCGTCGGGGTCCGTCAGATGGGTCTCCTCCAGAACCAGTTGTAGGAAGCAGAGGCCGGGGGAGACTATTGGGCCTCTCCAATGCTCCTCTAGGCCCGAGACTCCCTCTGTGTTGTGGGTCGGGGATCAAGCATCAGTTCCAGACAGAGGAGCGGCTACAGGCCATCTCCTGCTGTAGGGCCCGGCTACTGGCCGTGGCCTCCTGGGGGCGCAGCTACAGGCCATTGCCAAGGGCCGGTTACTGGCCGTGGCCTGGGAGAGTGGGTTGCTGCCAGCAGACCCAAAGGCACCTCCGGAGCGGCTACAGGCCATCTCCTGATGAAGGCGAGAGCGGCTACAGGCCGTCTTAGGGGGAACACTTTCGGAGCAGCTACAGGCCATCTCAGGGGGAACACCTTCAGAGCGGCTACAGGCCGTCTCCTGAAGAAGGCGGGAGCAGCTACGGGCCATTTCCTTATTACCCTCAGAGCGGCTACAGGCCGTCTCCTTCACGAGGGTTGAGCGGCTACAGGCCGTCTCAGGGGGAACACCTTCAGAGCGGCTACAGGCCGTCTCCTGACGAAGGCGGGAGTGGCTACAGGCCATCTCCTTATTACCCTCAGAGCGGCTATAGGCCGTCTCCTTCAGGAGTGGCGAGCGGCTACAAGCCGTCTCAGGGAGGGCACCTTTGGAGCGGCTACAGGCCATCTCATGACAAAGGCGGGAGTGGCTACAGGCCATCTCCTTCGGGAGGGGGTTTGAGCGGCTACAGGCCCTCTCAGGAAGGACACCTTTGGAGCAGCTACAGGCCATCTCATGACGAAGGCGGGAGCGGCTACAGGCCATCTCCTTATTACCTTCAGAGCGGCTACAGGCTGTCTCCTTAGCAAGGAGTGAGTGGCTACAGGCTGTCTCAAGAAAGACTCCTTCAGAGCGGCTACAGGCCATCTCCTGATGAAGACGGGAGCGGCTACAGGCCATCTCCTTAAAACCCTCAGAGCGGCTGCAGGCCGTCTCCTTAGCAAGGGGTGAGTGGCTACAGGCCGTCTCTGGGGTGCTGGCAGGAGCTGGTTAGGCAGCTCCACCCCTTAGTTGGTTGGTGAAGGCTCACCCGGAAGGTAGTCTAGTATTCCTGCTATGGTGGCGAAGGGCGAGTTCAAGGTCATAGGGGCACGTGGCCCAGGCTGACTTATGCCGTTGTCACCCCAAGTCCCGGCGCACTGTCGTTGCTCCTCTGTGGGTTCCTTATGGGGGTGTCTGGGCGTTTTCAGGGGCACTATACTGCATTTTAATTATAAACCTCCTGAAGCTAAAAAAAAAATAAATAAATAAAAATGAAAAGTAAATAAATAAATAAGTGGCATTCATATGAGGCTGCTTTATTTCAAAGGCACCATGTCTTCATGAAGTGTAATTTCGAGGTAGGTTACAACACCATGGTGAAATAGGGACATCTCTTTGACATTATTATTATTTCATTGTTCTGATGATAGTGTTTGATTTCAGCGCATCAGACACGGGCAATCAACTCTCTATTTTAGTAAATCGTAACAACAAATCACAGTTAATCAGTATGCTGAAGGACCGACTTTCATCTGAAGCCGTTGCTTGCTGTCAAAGTCAGGCTGACGCCGACTACTTAATAAGTAGCACAGCATTGACACTTGTTGGGAATATCGCACGACCTGTTGTACAGTACTTGTGGCAAAGGATGCAGATCTCCTCGTCATGTTGGTTGATAGGGCTTCCCCAGTGCATCTTTGGAACCCAGCGTACTTGATTCCACATGCACATAGCTGAGTTACCTTAACCTTGCCCTTAACACCGAAATTACCATTTTGGGGGCGATTTTAACATGCATAATGTTGAATGGTTATTGCATTCTACCAGGACTGATGATGCTGGGCTAGAGTTCGAGCTGTTTGCAGAATCGTTTAATCTCATGCAGCCGGTAAAGCAACCAACCAGAATACCAGATAATCCTGACCATTAATGCCCATCTCTTGGATCTATTCCTGACAAATATTCCAGATCAATACAGGATAGAGGTATCATTTCCACTTGGATCCTCTGACCACAATCTCATCAAAGCCTCACTAGTTAGCCCCCCAAACCTCCCAGTTCTGAACCTGTCAGGGTGACCCAATGGCACTTTGATAGGGCAAACTGGGATGGATTTAGAAATTATCTTGCTGACATTCCATGGCAGTCTTTCTTCTATAGTGATCCCAATTCTATCCAGTCCCACATTTGCGACTTAATACTAGCTGGTATGGATTTATTCATACCAAGTCAACAGATCACTAAAAGATCGAATTCTCCAAAATGGTTTGATAGCAACTGTGCCAGAGCAACAGCCCAAAAGTCATTAGCATATAACTTTTACTTAAAATCAAAAACATCTGAATCACTCTCGCAGTTTAAAATTGCTAGAAACCATGCAAAAGCTGTAATAAATCTCGCTAAATCAAACTTTCTTCAAAATCAAGCATAGCTACTTAACCCTAATGGCAATAGAATATTCTGGTCAACTCTCAGTTCATTCAGTAACAACTTTAACAAGTCGTCATCCATTTCCCCACTAAAATCTTCAGATGGCAGCATTACAAATGACCCGCATGGGAAAGCAGATTTCTTTGCCAGTATATTCGGCAGAAATTCTACCATAGAGGAAGCCAGCCAGAACGTCCCAGTACTAGTGCTTGACTCTCCGGAAATTGTTCCACTTGAAATACAGACAAGATACGTAAACTCCATCCTAGACAGTTTACCTACCAACAAAGCTCCAGGCCCAGATGGAATTCCGCCAATTGTTTTGAAAAAGGGTTTCCCCAGAACTTGCCTCTGTTCATGCTAAATTATTCAGACTATGCATAAGTACTTCTTCTTTCCCTAACTCATGGAAAGAAGCCAATATCCACCCAATTCCAAAGAAAGAAAGTTCCTCTGATCCCTCTGATCACAGACCAATAGCTGTTACATCTTCTCTTGGTAAGGTATTTGAAATTATAATTAATAAGCCATAGTTAAGCATCTTGAATCCAACAACTTAATTAGTGACAGACAATATGATTTTTGCCACGAAAGATCCACCATTGACATACTCAATTTCCTGATTCATACCATCCATCAATCAATCGATCTACATGGAGAAACTCATGCAGTAGCCCTTGATATTTCTAAAGCTTTTGTCAGAGTATGGCACCATTCCCTGCTGTCCAACTCTCTTGCCATGGACTAAAGTCTTTTGTTCCTTTGATCTCCTCAGAAAAATAACAATAAAAGTAGATGATGTATATTCCAATTTCCACTCAATTAACGCCGGCGTGCCACAGGGATCAGTTCTGGCACCAACCCTGTTCCTGGTTCATATTAATGATCTCTTATTTGTCACCCACAATCCCATCCATTCATATGCAGATGACTCAACACTTCATAGTTCATTCACACTCAGACACACATTTACAAAGTCTGATATCTCCAACTCACAACTCAATACAGCCATTTCCATAAATCAAGAGTTATCTACGATCAGTGAATGGGGACAAAAGAACCTTGTCTCATTTAATGTTAGTAAAACTAAATATATACAATTTACTAATAGACAGGTATTGCCAGATTCGCATATTACCTTCAGTGCTACAAATATTCCCATCTCCAAAAGTATTGAAATTCTCGGTGTCTCACCTAACAATGCCCTCAGCTGGACCTCTCATGTAAGATCACTTGCTATAACCCCTCAAAGAAACTTGATTACTATACAGTCAGTAACTTCTTCACTGACAAGCAGTTAGCTATAGTTTTGTAAGAGTCATGTGCGCTCTCAGTTTGAATATTGCCCACCCTTGTGGAATGGATGTGGAGAGGTTGCATTAAAACAGCTAGACAAAATTCAGAATAAAGCTGTTAGAATTATTAATAACCCTGCCATTACAAATAAACTACCTCCCCTGCAGGTAAGAAGGAATGTTGCCTCCCTTGCATTATTTTACAGATATTTTTATAGCAAATGCTCAGACGAAGTTGCATCCATTGTGCCACCTCTCCATGCTTTCCCTCGTGCTACACGGGCATCTGGTAGCGCTCATGACTGGAATGTCACTCAGCCATATTGCAGAACTTCTGCCTATCAGAATTCTTTCATTCCCCGAACTGCATCTCTCTGGAACTCTCTTCCCCAGAGTTGTTTCCCTCAAAACTTCAACCTACAGCTGTTCAAGTCTAACTGTTACAGATATTTTATGAACAGAGGACACCAGGAATCTTGTGTATGGATTAGTTTTTTTTTTTTTTATTCATTTATTTTTTTTTCCTTGTGATAGGTGGGGGGGCTCACCATCCACTCACTCGATGTAGTGCTGCCCTCGGTTGACTGCCCTTTCCTCTCTTTCTTCCTTCCTTCCTCTTCTGTCTTTCTTTTCTTCATTCTTTCCTCGTCCTTCTGCCTACAGGTGACTTTATGCTCCCTTTTGTCTTTCTTTCCTTCATTCTTTCCCCTTCCTTCTGCCTATGGATGACTCTACACTTATTGACAAGCCAAATGGTTTCCTGTACACCAGGAAACCATTTACTATTGTGGGTGGTAACCATATAACCAAATTATGGTGCCTGGTGGTTTCGTGGGTAATTAAGGCGCTCCAGTCAGATTGAACCGGTGCAGGTTTATATCCAAGGGATGGTTGGGGGTTCATTGGTTACATAATGCTACTCGGGGATGAGTGAGGTTGGTCACTCTCATCTTAGATGTCAGGACCATCTTGCCTAGTCCCGGGCCCCAACGGTCCTCATGGGGCAACATGTAGAGGTGTGCGGTACGTAGGAGGACTACTGGGCCTTGAAAGCAGGCTGTGAAGCCTATACCCAGTGTCAGTCACATAAAAAAAGAAAAAAAAAAGACGATAGATGGATGGATGGATGTTTTTCCTTCCTCTGTTCTGTTATTAAAACTACATATCTATATCTATATATATATATATATATATATATATATATATATATATATATATATATATATATATATATATATTGCAAGTCAAGAGTGGCCCTGGTGAGAGAGGATAGTGCTTGGAAACTCCATGTACTGTTGTTTGCAGATGATACTGTATTGTTGAGTGAAGACAAAGGGGAGCTGCAAGGCTTGGTGGATGAGTTTGAGAGAGTGTGTAAGAAACGGAATCTAAAGGTGAATGTAGGGAAGAGTAAAGTGATGGTCTTTGAGAGAGGTGAAGTCAGTGAATGTACAGCGAGGTTGGATGGTGAGGAATTGGAAAATGTGAGTACGTTTAAGTACATGGGTAGTGTTATGAGTAAGGATGGAGGTTTGGAGGGTGAAGTGCTCGAAAGGGTACAGCAGGGAAGAAAGGTTGCTGGTTCTTTGAAAGCAGTGATAAGAAACAGGGAAGTGAGCATGCAAGTGAAAAAGTTGCTACATGACAGTATTGTGATACCAACTCTAACGTATGGTAGTGAAGCTTGGACGTTGTTGGAAGGACACAAGTCAAGAGTGAAAGCAGTGGAAAAGAGTTATTTAAGAGGAGCCTGTGGAGTCACATGGAGAGACAGGCTGACGAATGAGGATTTAAAGGAGCGTTGTGGTGTTGATGTGGATGTGATAGGAAGCGTTATGAGGAACACACTGAGGTGGTTTGGCCATGTGGAGAGGATGGAGGGTGAAAGACTGACGAAGAGAGTGTATGTGAGTGAGGTGGAGGGGGGAAGAGGGAGGGGGAGGCCAAGGATGAGATGGAGGGATGGGATGGAGAGGTATATGAGAGAGGGGGGTGTGAGTTGGGAGCAGGGCAGTGAAATGGCGGGGGACAGGGCGACTTGGAGGCGATTTGTTTGTGGCCACCCCAAACGGGATTGAGGCGTCTGGCAATAGATAGATAGACAAGTCAAGAGTGAGAACAGTGGAAATGAGTTATTTAAGAGGAGCCTGTGGAGTCACATGGAGAAACAGGCTGACAAATGAGGCTATAAAGGATCGTTGTGATGTGGACGTGGATGTGATAGGAAGCTTTAGGAGGAATACATTGAGGTGGTTTGGCCATGTGGAGAGGATGGAGGGTGAAAGACTGACGAAGAGAGTGTATGTGAGTGAGGTGAAGGGGGGACGAAGGAGGGGGAGGCCGAGGATGAGATGGAGGGATGGGGTGGGGAGGTAGATGAGAGAGGGGGGTGTGAGCTGGGAGCAGGGCAGTGAAATGGCGGGGGACAGGGCGACGTGGAGACGATTTGTTTGTGGCCACCCCGAACGAGATTGAGGCGTCTGGCAATATATATATATATATATATATATATATATATATATATATATATATATATATATGCAAGAGACTTTGTTTATACCATACACGACATCCAGCAGGCAATGCATCCACACACCCGACAACACATATTGGCAGCACACGCTATCAAAGGATGTGACACAGTCTCTGCCTTATATGGCATTGGGAAAAAGAAGGCCATGACAGTCTTGGAAAGCAGCGGATTGGAGGACGTTGGATGTGTTTAACCCGTCACGTCCCGAGGTTTTCCGCACCTCCGACATCCCCCAGTCCCGAGGTATTTTCGAAAAAAAAAATTTAGGCTAAAACCTTCGCTTTTGGTGAGAAACATCAAAAATTCATAGAGAAATCGCTCACCTGAGGTTTAAAATACCCAATCCAGGTAGGAGTTCCTCCTTACCTGACTGGGTTTTCTAACATGCTTGCACCAAAGAAAACGAGTTCTATGGGAGGGTAACTATTTTATCCACTCATAAACGGTATTTATTTATTTACTTGGTACGAATGTATATGTAGTATGAGAGTATATTGGTTTTCAAGCAGTAATAAAGGCATTATAAGCATTGTTTCACTCACTAACTAATCACCATACCTGACCTTTTTTTGCCACATTACCTGATCATTATTTCTGGCTGTTTCTTCTTCTAATGCGATGTAAACATTGTCCTCCACATTGTGATCGATTGGGGAATCACTCTGGCCCTGAATATCGTTACTAGCCAGGTCACTAGTAACAGGTCCTATGCCAAGACAATGGCGTGAGGGGGGGAGGGGGGAGGTTATGCGGTGTAAGGCATTATCCCTGCTTGGCATCTTGTAGAGGAATAGAAGAAGGTGTCCCGTGTATACATACGAAAAATCACACACGAAAATTGAAAATTATGCAAATTAGGGACCTTGCAATTGCACAACGTACTGGTACGTCACCGGGACTGGCAAATGCAAATCGTTGCAACGTACCCATACGTCGACGGGACGGGGCGGGTTAAGAAGAATGATACCAGCTGTAAAGAAGCCAGAATGGGGGAAATATTCTTACTGGAGTTACATAATGCCAATCCGACATGTACAGCACTTGATAAACTGAGATTTGTGCATAGGATCAGCAGAACATCCAGCAGCTTCCAGCTTCAGAGCCTACCTCCCACGTCCTCAGCTGCAAAGTACCACTTATATCGAGCCTACTTTGCTTTTTAGGAATGGTTGGGCAGTGTTGAGGATCTAAATCCTACTGATTGGGGTTGGGAGGTTCAAGGTGGAATGCTCAATCCCATTTTGACTGACAGATCAGTAGCAACAGAGTATGTTCGTCTCACTGTGTCATATTGGGTGTAAACAAATGTGTGACAAGAGATGAAAATGTCGGAAAGCAGAACTCTACTGTACACCTATGTCTTCCTCGTGTATTGGCCAATCCCGTGCTAATTCATGCCCACCTGATGGAGAAGATACTGAGTCCCCATGCTATAACTGTGACCATAACACGTTATGATACTAAAAAAAAAAAAAAAATGTTTTATTTAGAAGCAGTTCAATAACTGTTGCTGGCAATAGTTAGTGCTGGTTGTCGACTTTAAATGTGTTGAATTTACCATTTTGTTTAAAGTAGTACATTACCTTGATCATATGTTGAATATACGTTAATAAATCACAGAAATTATAGTAAAAATGGTTTTCTTGTATCCAAAAACCCTTAAAAAGAGGTATAACAAGACCATCTGTGACTTCTGGTTCCAAAGCTATAAGCGTCCCATGCCGTTGGCGGCCATCTTGGATTTTCGTCCGACAAGGCAAGCTTATGTGGAAAATTTAGAATGTTTGTGGATTTCGACTTAGCATGCTTCCAAATGGCTTCCTGAAAAAATCAGCTTTCTCGAATTATTTTCCAGGTTCTCTTCGAATCTGAATGGCCTACCCCGTCCACTCGATCAAATAACATCATTTTTTTCAACCATGTGATTTGGACTAAGAGTTGATGCTGTTTTCATTTTTTTCAAAGGTAAATATTTCTGGAGAGTGTATTTTATAATGCCGTATGTAATTCCTTCTTGAAGCCGAATTTTTAATAATACCAGGCATGCACTACTGAAAAGTTGCCTGGGCCCAGTGTTTCAAAATATGAAGACGTGTCATAATTATACTTCTTTGATAGCAGGGCCGTAATTTCTGGGGGGCTAGGGGGGCTATAGCTCCCCAATGTTTTATGTATATATGTCAAAACTTCAACTAATTTTGAGAGTTCAGTAAAAACTCACGAAATTTATCAAGTTTGTAAGGAAATTATGATGCTTTATGTCGAATATTATCATAAATCTTGCACCGTGGTGGTGCTATGATGTTTTTCAATGTTTACGTTGTGTGGCAATGCTGTTCTTGTCATTCGCCAAGTGTTGTCGAAACTTCTCTGTAGCCTTTTGGCTTCTGAGTTTATTTTTTACCCTAATGTGTTTATAATCATGTTTCTGTGTTTTGTTATCGTAACTCTGTCTACAGAATGAGAGACAGCCTACTTGAGGAGCACTATGACCCACAACAGGCTAAACTGGCTGAAATGCGTGGCTTTGACAGACACACATACAATACTCCGGAATATTCCGGAGAATACCGTAGTATCCCCGACATCGAGGCGAACCAGGAGCAGCGGAGTTCGCCCTCAAGAATGCTGACACCCCCACTCGGACCCCACGGGGTAGCCGCCGCCAGCCACCACCACTCCGGGCAACAACGACGTATGTCAGCCCGGGCCGTGCGCCCCTGTGACACTCAACCACCACGCCGCCGCCACCGTAGGCGAAAGACACTACCTTCGCGTGGCGGAATCACCGAGTTAGCTAGGGGTGGAGTCAGAAACAATACTCCAGGCAGCGCCCCTCAGGTAGAGACGATCTATGGTCGCTCTGATAGTGCAAAGGTAGAGACGATCTATGGTCGCTCCTATAAAACCCCGGTAGAGACGATCAATGGTCGCTCCCATAACACCCAGGTAGAGACGATCAATGGTCGCTCCCTTGGCCCTCCGGCAGAGACGATCTATGGTCGCTCCCATAAAACCCCGGTAGAGACGATCAATGGTCGCTCCTGTAACACCCAGGTAGAGACGATCAATGGTCGCTCCCTTGGCCCTCCGGTAGAGACGATCAACGGTCGCTCCCACCGTGCTCGGGTAGAGACGATCAATGGTCGCTCCCCCAAAATCTGGGTAGAGACGATCAATGGTCGCTCCCCCAAAACCCAGGTAGAGACGATCAATGGTCGCTCCCCCAAAGCTCAGGTAGAGACGATCAATGGTCGCTCCCCCAAAGCTCAGGTAGAGACGATCAATGGTCGCTCCCCCAAAACTCGGGTAGAGACGATCAACGGTCGCTCCCCCAAAGCCCAGGTAGAGACGATCCATGGTCGCTCCCTTGGCCCCCCGGTAGAGACGATCAATGGTCGCTCCCCTAAAAACCAGGTAGAGATGATCAATGGTCGCTCCCCCAAAATCCAGGTAGAGACGATCAATGGTCGCTCTCCCAAAGCTCAGGTAGAGACGATCAACGGTCGCTCCCTCAGCACTCCGGTAGAGACGATCGATGGTCGCTCCCAGGGTATAGTGAGGAGAGGGACGTCTCCACAACCGGAGGTTGAACCCCAGGGGTCTCACTCCAGAATATCTCGGAGAGACCTCCCTGTTTCCCCCGGCCTCTGTTCCCTACGCGTGGCCTTCGAGCAGACCCACCTGTCGGGCCCCCGTGACAGCCGCTGCCGCAGTCCTCCCCTGACGGCGCCCCTGGTCGTGGGAGACCGCAGTCTGTCGCCTCTTCCGGCCCGCCCTAGGACACCCGGGCGAGACCTCACCACGCCCCCGCGACGCCGGGACCTGACCCAGAGGTTCCTAGACCTCTTCGGCCCCAGTCCTACGGGCCTTACGCCGGAGCCCAGTCCGGAAACCCCCGGACGCGAGAGGACGCCCTCGCGAGTCGCCCCGTGCCCTCTCGGCTCGCCCCGCCCTGACGACGCCCTCAGTCCGACCGGATCGCCAATGACGTGTCCTTGTTTCTCTCCATGAGGAAATACGAGTGACCCTGTAACAATCGTGAAGTAGGTTAAGTGTGACTCCCTTTCTCTTAGAATAAGTATTGTGCAGTAACTTTATGTAATCTCCATTGGGGTAAACCAGAACACAATACCCAGTTGAAGGACGAGAATGTGGGTTGAGACCTAAAGTGAAAATACGTGCGAGTGTCACCCCGAATCTTTCTAAAGACATATCTCTAGAACCCGAAGAAAGACTAAAATATTATTGGAGTTCTATTGGCTAGTCTCTAAGTAATATGGTGGAATAGTATTTACGAGTATTCCGCCTTTGTTACGCGTTGTGAAGCGAGAGTCTACATATCATACCTAGGAGATGTGTAATGAATAAGTTTGTGCCTACAGAAACCTATTTCCACCAAAATAACAAGGAAGGTGAGTATTAACGATATTCCCCTCCTCCGCACGCTATTCCTAAAAACTCTCTCCATTCC
Source organism: Coenobita brevimanus (assembly GCF_032717465.1). Lineage (NCBI taxonomy): Eukaryota > Metazoa > Arthropoda > Malacostraca > Decapoda > Coenobitidae > Coenobita > Coenobita brevimanus. Next base: position 55,455,365 of record NC_137054.1, read on the forward strand.
TCGCTCCCGCTCTTAAAGCCAAAGTAAGAATCAGAGTTATTTGTCAAAGAATCTTCGCCAACAGAAAACACCTAAACTCCCTTGCTAATATCGGGCATCCTTCAATATTACCATAACTGTCTCCTCGCCGTTTTAAGTCACTCTCCGTGTCTCCCCTACCTTCTCCTGGTGGATCACAAACCCCTCCCCTCCCTCCTCACGCGCTCCGCACGCACCTGTATTTACTGCACTCCTAGTACCAAGATTTGTTGTATTGTCATTAGTATCTAGAAAGCTAGTATCCTGCGAGATACACAGTATTTTAGATAAGGTTTTTGTATTGCTCTATATTGTGATGTAATGTCTGCTGAAGTGTCCTGTGTCTGACTGTAGTAATATACGTGTATGGTGTTGCCGAAGGTTTTTATGTCCTACCTCTCTTTATTGCACTAGCTCCGGTCTCGAAAGAGGACCCCGCTCCGCGTTGGGTTGAATAGGTACGAGAAGTCGAGCCTAATTCAACCCAGCATTACACTGGTGGCCAGCGGTGGTTCTAGATCCGAGCGTAGAAGAGAGGTAAATAGGAAATATTTGGGAAAATGGCAACTAAACCGCACGTTCAGTTACCCAAGTTTGACCCTGACCAGTATGACATACACACATATCTTGCAATAGTTAAACCCTTACTAGATATTGGCTTCGATAATGACCAACAAAAAATTGCAGTCACACTACCACTACTGGGTAAAGCCGCAGCAAATATTGCGCCAAAAATTGTCCCAGAACTCACCTGGCAGAACTTTACCAAGTTCGCGGTCCAAGCCATCACCCCATCACTAGGGAAAGTGGTGGCTCTATCCAAATTGGATAGCTTTACTTATGACGGGGATTTAGATAATACCCTGTTGCAGGCAAGAAGCCTGATTACTGCTGCCTACCCAGAGACAGACGAAGAAACCCGGGATCAGCACACCTTCAATACTCTGCTCCGAGTACTCCCAAGTGTTGTGAAGCAACACTTTACTATCCACGACCCGACAGGAGACATGGATAGGGATATACAGCTGATACGGCGCCTCCTGACTGCCTGCCCTCCTCCACAACAAATTAATGTTGTCAAGAAATTCCCTACCCGGCCCCCGGCTCCCCCAGCCGCACCGCGTCCGCCCCTGCCCCACACCAGCCCGACCCCGACGCCTAGCCCACCCAGGGCGCACCCCTCTCGTTGGCGCCCCGCCCCGCGAGAAAACCCAAACTTAATTCTGATCAACCCGTGGGAATTCACCGCCTGCAACTCCCGTTGTCCCCTTCATGACATACGGGACCAGCTGAAAGCTGCTCGCCGCAAAAGCACAACCCCGGGTTCGCGTAAGGTCTCCGCCCTAGAAGGCGAAGCCCCAGGGGACGAGCGGGCGCCGGCGGACGACCCCCCACCAGGAGAGTTAGAGCAGGAACAGGAGCATGAGAGCCCTAGCCAGCTGGATTTTTTAGGCCCGCCCCCGCACCAACCCACGGTGGCGGGGGCCATCACCCCTAAGTATCGCCCCCCGGTATACCACAAGATGAAAATCAACGGCGTGAAGGCCAGACTACTAGTTGATACGGGAGCAGCCCCGGCCGGAGGACCCACACAAACCCCCCCCCCGCACTCTTTTTTTCCCCCTTCTTCGTCCCCCCCCTTCCCCCGCGCCACCCCACCCCACTCTTGCCCCCTCCTTTCCTGCCACCATTTCCGCCGCCGTTACCATCCCCTCACACCACGAGGCATGGGTGCCCCTGAACAGGCCCTCGGGCCCATCTGTTTTGTTCTCCCCCCTCCTCCCTGCTGGACCCCTTTCCGCCTGCCTCATTTCCCCTACCTTTCTCCCCCCCCACCGCGCTGCCATTCGCATCGCCAATCTCGCACCATCCCCTCTCACCCTCCCCAAAGGGCTTATCGTCGGAGAGATGGAAGAAGCCGAGCCCTGCGTCACGTGCCCCCCCCGCCCAGCCCCCCTTCCCCCCATCCCTGACCATCTCTCCGACCAACAGTCAGACGCCTTACGCCGCCTCCTCCTGGAGTTCCAGGATTTGTTTGCGGCAGGGCCCGCAGATATAGGACACACTACGTACCTGTCTCACGAGATCCATACGACAGGCCCTCCGATACGACAACCTTCCCAACGTAAGAACCCCCGACAGAGAGAAGAGGAGGACCGCCAAGTGCGCGAAATGGAAGAGGCAGGTGTTATTTCCCCCTCCACCACCCCGTGGTCCTCCCCCGTCGTTCTAGTGAAAAAAAAAGACGGCACGATGCAGTTTTGCATCGATTACCGCCGCGTGAACGACGTCACGATTAAGGATGCTACTCCCCTCCCCCACATCAACGATTCCCTAGACTCCCTATACGGGGCGTCTTGGTTTTCTACCCTTGACCTCCAGTCTGGATATTGGCAGGTCCCCGTCCACCCGGATCATCGAGGCAAGACGGCCTTCTCTACCAGTAATGGCCGACATTATCCTGCCATTCGGCCTCTGCAATGCCCCTGCCACGTTTTCCAGGCTGATGGAATCTGTTTTAAACGGCCTCACTTGGGAGATATGTTTGGCCTATCTTGATGATGTCATTGTTTTTAGCCAAACCTGGGCCAACCACTTGCAGCGCCTCCGCCGAGTTTTCACCCGAATTCGCCAGGCAGGCCTCAAGTTACATCCATCCAAATGTGTCCTGGCCGCAAAAACCGTCGCGTTTCTAGGCCATACCATTTCCCAAGCAGGAATTTCCCCAGACCCCGACAAGCTGCATGCCATAGCGGACATACCACCTCCGCAGGATGTACACGGCATCCGTGCCTTCTTGGGGCTCGCGTCCTACTACCGCCGCTTCGTGAAGGGGTTTGCACAGATTGCTAAACCTCTTCACGACCAGACGAGAAAAGGGGAACCTTTCCTCTGGACAGAGGACTGACAAACCGCTTTCCAACAGCTGAAAGACAAGCTTATCTCGGCCCCCATCGTGGCCTTCCCCGACTATGCCCTCCCTTTTCGCCTCTACACGGACGTCTCCCTTGACGCCATTGGCGCTGTTCTAGCCCAGGTACAGGCCGGTCGGGAACACATTATTGCTTGTGCCAGCCGCACACTGAACCCGGCCGAGAAAAATTATGCCGCCACCAAGCGAGAATGCCTCGGCATAATCTGGTCCCTCCAATATTTTAGGGCTTACCTTTCCGGGACCCAAGTCACTATAATAACCGACCACCAATCACTCCAGTGGCTGCGACAATCGGACTCCCAGAACGCTCAAATCGTCCGATGGCGTGACACCCTAGAGGAATTCCAATACGAGATCTCGTACAGACCCGGGAAGCTCCACACCAACGCAGATGCCCTCTCCCGCCTTCCCATCCGCGCGATCCAACCAGACCAAGACCTGCTAGAACTCTGGCACCACAAGGAACGCCCCCCCTGGATTCCAGCCTACCTGTTTCCCAAATTGTGCCGACAGGGCGACCACCTTTTAACCCCGTCTGGACACATCCTCTTGGCCCCCGATGCGGCACGTGACACCCTGCGCCAGTTACACGCCCACAACGGCATCCATTTGGGCACAAAAAAATTGCTACAGGTGTTTAATGACGTCTACTGGGCCCCGAACCCCTCCACCCTCGCCAAGGAAATTATTCAAACTTGCCGCGCCTGCGCGCTCGGGAAAGACATTACCCGGACTGCCGGGCCTTCTGGCCATATCACCGCCCACAAACCCTGGCAGCTCCTAGCAGTCGACGTGGTAGGGCCTCTCCCTCCTAAATCGGGATATAAGTACGTGATCACTTTTGTCGACACGTACTCCAAGTTCGTAGTAGCCTGCCCCGCTAAAGAACATCACGCCGTCGCTGTCACCGATGCCTTACTCTGACACGTTTTCCCCTACTTTGGCATTCCCCAAGCCATCCATTCTGATAATGCCCCCGAATTCTCCGGGAAAGTCTGGGAAGAGCTGGCCAGGATTTTTGGATACGAAATCTCCCACTCCTCACCATATTGGCCTCAAGGGAACGCGGTGTGTGAACGCAGCCATCGTACCTTGGCAAATCAGCTACGGACCAGAATCGAGGCTACAAAAGACAACGATTGGCCAGCACACATCAAAATCGTCCAGTGGGGCATGAATTCGTGCCCCCGAGAGGACGGGGTTTCCCCCCACGAAAGGATCTTTGGCGAAACCCCCCTCCTACTACCTTTACGCCATCACCTGCAACCGCCCACCTCCGCCCCTGCCACGGACCCGCTACACTTGCTAAAAAGGCGGGTATACCACCTACAGCGGAACTTAGATCTTGAACCCGACACAGCCACCAACCCCTACAAGCCGGGTGACACCGTAGTCGTCGCCCAACTCCCCACTCCCCACAAACTTGCCCCCCGTTTCACGGGCCCCCACACCATCACCAAGATCCCCAACCCTTACCAGGTGGTCATGGACTACCACGGCACTCCCCGTACCCTCCAAAACCGACACGTGCGCCCCTTCCGCACGCCCATTCCCCCCGCCCCGACCCCACCCCCCAAACCCCCACGGCTCTCGCTCCACCCTCTACAACCACATATGAGTGCTACATCTCCTCCTCCCCTTCCCCCTCTCCCCCCCTACCACCTCCACCTCTCCTGCCCCAGGCACCTCACCTGACGCCTCCCCCACCCCCCCTCCCCCTCGCCCCACCCGTCCATGGCTTCCCCCTCAGTCCTCACTCCCCCATCTCCGGCCCCTGCTGCCACCCCCTCCCCCCAGCCCACCACCACCCCTTCCGCCCACACCACCACCCCTTCACCACAACCCCCTTCCACCCCCCTTCCCCTGCCCACCACCCAGATGCCCACTCCACCAATACCACGTTCTACCACGCCCCCGGCACGAAAGACAACACGCCCACACCCAACGCCCCCCTCTCCCCCACCCCTACCCTCACCACCACCACCCCTTCACCACAACCCCCTTCCCCTCCCTTCCCCTGCCCACCACCCGTACGCCCACTCCACCAATACCACGTTCTACCATGCCTGCGGCACGAAAGACAACACGCCCACACCCAACGCCCCCCTCCCCCCCACCCCTACCCTCACCACCACCACCACCCGCTCCGGCCGCCTCTCACGCCCACCCGCCCGATATTCCCACACCCCTACACCACCCACCTCCCCGCGACTTCACACTGTCCAACTACATCGGGCCCAAATCCCTCCTACCTGTACTCCCCAGAGACTCAACGCCGCATTACTACCGCACAAAACCCGGCCTTCGCCCACTCTATCCGGCATTCAACCTCCAACCACACCGAGAACCACACCAAGCAACATGAGGATTAAGCGAGCTGTATGGGCCCCTTCCTTTACCAAGAACCACCAGCTCCGCAGGCCACACCACCTGTTAAATATCCTCCAGCACACCACCACCCCCTCTGCCCTCTTCCTCACCTATGACCAAGCACAAGAGGAAAATTCTTACACTGCCGCCTGGCAGAACACACTCCGACACCTCCAGCCCGTTTACACCACCTCCAGCCACAGGGACGTGACTTTTTTCAAGAACACGGTGGTGAAATGCGTGGCTTTGACAGACACACATACAATACTCCGGAATATTCTGGAGAATACCATAGTATCCCCGACATCGAGGCGAACCAGGAGCAGCGGAGTTTGCCCTCAAGAATGCCGACACCCCCACTCGGACCCCACGGGGTAGCCGCCGCCAGCCACCACCACTCCGGGCAACAACGACGTATGTCAGCCCGGGCCGTGCGCCCCTGTGACACTCAACCACCACGCCGCCGCCACCGTAGGCGAAAGACACTACCTTCGCGTGGCAGAATCACCGAGTTAGCTAGGGGTGGAGTCAGAAACAATACTCCAGGCAGCGCCCCTCAGGTAGAGATGATCTATGGTCGCTCCCACAGTGAACAGGTAGAGATGATCTATGGTCGCTCCCATAAAACCCCGGTAGAGACGATCAATGGTCGCTCCCATAACACCCAGGTAGAGACGCTCAATGGTCGCTCCCATAACACCCAGGTAGAGACGCTCAATGGTCGCTCCCTTGGCCCTCCGGCAGAGACGATCTATGGTCGCTCCCGTAACACCCAGGTAGAGACGATCAATGGTCGCTCCCCCAAAACCCAGGTAGAGACGATCAATGGTCGCTCCCCCAAAACCCAGGTAGAGACGATCAATGGTCGCTCCCCCAAAGCTCAGGTAGAGACGATCAATGGTCGCTCCCCTAAAGCTCAGGTAGAGACGATCAAAGGTCACTCCCCCAAAACTCGGGTAGAGACGATCAACGGTCGCTCCCCCAAAGCCCAGGTAGAGACGATCCATGGTCGCTCCCTTGGCCCCCCGGTAGAGACGATCAATGGTCGCTTCCCTAAAAACCAGGTAGAGACGATCAATGGTCGCTCCCAGGGAATAGTGAGGAGAGGGACGTCTCCACAACCGGAGGTTGAACTCCAGGGGTCTCGCTCCAGAATATCTCGGAGAGACCTCCCTGTTTCCCCCGGCCTCTGTTCCCTACGCGTGGCCTTCGAGCAGACCCACCTGTCGGGCCCCCGTGACAGCCGCTGCCGCAGTCCTCCCCTGACGGCGCCCCTGGTCGTGGGAGACCGCAGTCTGTCGCCTCTTCCGGCCCGCCCTAGGACACCCGGGCGAGACCTCACCACGCCCCCGCGACGTCGGGACCTGACCCAGAGGTTCCTAGACCTCTTCGGCCCCAGTCCTACGGGCCTTACGCCGGAGCCCAGTCCGGAAACACCCGGACGCGAGAGGACGCCCTCGCGAGTCGCCCCGTGCCCTCTCGGCTCGCCCCGCCCTGACGACGCCCTCAGTCCGACCGGATCGCCAATGACGTGTCCTTGTTTCTCTCCATGAGGAAATACGAGTGACCCTGTAACAATCGTGAAGTAGGTTAAGTGTGACTCCCTTTCTCTTAGAATAAGTATTGTGCAGTAACTTTATGTAATCTCCATTGGGGTAAACCAGAACACAATACCCAGTTGAAGGACGAGAATGTGGGTTGAGACCTAAAGTGAAAATACGTGCGAGTGTCACCCCGAATCTTTCTAAAGACATATCTCTAGAACCCGAAGAAAGACTAAAATATTATTGGAGTTCTATTGGCTAGTCTCTAAGTAATATGGTGGAATAGTATTTACGAGTATTCCGCCTTTGTTACGCGTTGTGAAGCGAGAGTCTACATATCATACCTAGGAGATGTGTAATGAATAAGTTTGTGCCTACAGAAATCTATTTCCACCAAAATAACAAGGAAGGCGAGTATTAACGATATTCCCCTCCTCCGCACGCTATTCCTAAAAACTCTCTCCATTCCTCGCTCCCGCTCTTAAAGCCAAAGTAAGAATCAGAGTTATTTGTCAAAGAATCTTCGCCAACAGAAAACACCTAAACTCCCTTGCTAATATCGGGCATCCTTCAGTATTACCATAACTGTCTCCTCGCCGTTTTAAGTCACTCTCCGTGTCTCCCCTACCTCCTCCTGGTGGATCACAAACCCCCCCCCCTCCCTCCTCACGCGCTCCGCGCGCACCTGTATTTACTGCACTCCTAGTACCAAGATTTGTTGTATTGTCATTAGTATCTAGAAAGCTAGTATCCTGCGAGATACACAGTATTTTAGATAAGGTTTTTGTATTGCTCTATATTGTGATGTAATGTCTGCTGAAGTGTCCTGTGTCTGATTGTAGTAATATACGTGTATGGTGTTGCCGAAGGTTTTTATGTCCTACCTCTCTTTATTGCACTAGCTCCGGTCTCGAAAGAGGACCCCGCTCCGCGTTGGGTTGAATAGGTGCGAGAAGTCGAGCCTAATTCAACCCAGCATTACACTGGCTATTTTACCATCTCCAAAAGAATAAAAGTAGGGCGGTACATTTCTACCTGAATCCTACCGCGGGCATGAAGAAACAGTCTTGATAAGGGAGCAGCATATTGCAACAAAAATGTAAAATGCCCAAATTATTAAACTTAATCACAGTTTGAGTTGAAAGTTCAGATTGTCAGAAAGTGAAGCAGTTTATTTAAACACCCAACTCCATCACTAAACATACATGTCTCATTGAGCATCAACTTGTAGGTAGAATCAAACTGAATAATTTCTGATGGTCTACAAACTTAAGCATTTCGGTTTCATTTTAAGTTTGTAGTATGGAGCGCTCCAGTTGGATTGAGCCTGTGCAGGTTTATATCCAAGGGATGGTTGGGGTTTATTGCTCATGTAATGCTGCTCAGGGATGAGTGAGGCTGGTCGCTCTCATCATGTCAGGAGCAACTTGCCTAGCCCGGGGCTCCTGCGCTCCTCATGGGGCAACATAGGATTGGATGATAGATGGATGGATGGAGTATGGAGGTATATACATTTGGTCTAGCCCCCCCCCCCAAAAAAAAAAAAAAAAAAAAAAACGGATATTACGGGTCTGGATAGATTGAACATGTCATAGAAATTTCCTGTATTTCTTGAACAGACTCAGTGTTATATCACCGTATAGAATATGGGAAATTTATACACAGCTAACCCGTGAAACCTGGGTTATATATTCTAAATAATTGTTGAGGTGTGCCCGCAGTGGCAATATGAGGCACTGCGACGCGCATGCCCTAGAGATCATTTCGGATGGTCTAATAAATCGAGGATTATTATTGCCTCCACTGTACTTTGGCAGATTAGTCACTTAGGCACGAGAAAATAGTAGAACTGTGTGTTATTATGCCCGATGTGTAGTAATTGACTAGTACTAGGTGTGACTGATTTATATACGCTAAGAAAGTTGACGGTGTGGTTTTTGAAACCTGGCACGGGATGATTGTCACAGTTTTTCCGTCGCTGGCAGGATCTCACGGCTCACGCAGCAACCGACCCTCAGGCCTCAAGACCGTCGGGAGCATTGGTTTGGAGTGATTGCTTTGTGCCTTTTTTTTTTTTTTTTGCGTGTGCGTTTCCGTGATCGAAACTGCAAATGACTGGATGTTGGTGGGCTGGTGGTGGTGTCCGTCTCGAAGTGTGGAAGAGACAGAGGTCGAGGCTGTGTCAAACGAAGGGCGAGGTGGTAGACTGATCGGCTTCCCCAAGGCCTTCTAAAATTTTAGAAGGCCTTGGCTTCCCCCTACGCCATCTGCAAGAAAGGTCAGCCATTTTTATCATTTGCCTGTTCTGGCACTGGAGGCTTTGTAGCAGTTGTTCAGCTGCGATTCATTTTGCGTAATTTCACCGAAGTGACCTGTTTTATCCTATTTATGTCGTTTGAAGATCGATATACTTCACATCAATAACATACAGGAGGATATTGACATGTAATGGGCTGATATGAAGAAATGTCAAAAAAATTCCCTAAGCCACACGGACGACCGATTGTCCAGTCACTGAGAGTGTCATTTGTGATAATGTACAGTTTAGTTAATCAGCAGAAAGACCTTACCAGTTCACTTATTAGTAGTTTGCTTTTATTCATTTATTTATTTTGTGTGTGTGTGTGTGTGTGTGTGTGTGTGTGTGTGTGTGTGTGTGTGTGTGTAATGGTAAACGGTTACTTCTTGGTGATTTCATTTCCCCTCATATGTCTGCAGAGACATATATATTTTTTAATGCTAGGAAGAAGGAACCAAAGACCACGAGCCCGCAATAACTGTTCCTTCCAAGAGAAGAACAAAATACAAGAGACAGCCAAATTCAAGATCCGATCATTTCGAGATACCTGGACACACTGCATTTGACTGACTGGAGATCATAGCTAGCAGGAAATACAGACAGATGGAGACAGTTCCAGAGTTGACCTGTTGCCTAACTGAAGGACTGGAAGTAACGGTTAACTCTTGCATTAGAGAGTTGGACAGAAAAGGGATGAGAGTTTGCTGCAAGACGGGTGTTACGCGTCCGTCGTAGAGGTGGAGGAATGCAAGCAAACAGTTCAGAGGAGCAGTGACCATTGAAGTAGCGAGAGAAAAGAGATAAAGATGCAACAGTGCGGCGAAGAGACAGAGGTTGAAGGAAACAAGTAAGAGGAGGAGTGTTAATGAGACCAAAAGTCTCTGACTTCACCCTATTGAGAAGAGCTGTATGTGGGGAGCCTCCCCACACATGAGAGCTATACTCCAAACAGGGGCGAATAAAACCCGTGTATAGAGTCAACAGTTGTGCAGGGGTAAAGAAGGAACGGAATCGGCTTAGCACACGTAATCTCTTGGAAGCAGATTTTACAAGAGATGTAATATGATCTTTCCAAGATAAGTCCCGAGTGAATGAAACCCCAAACATGTTCAAGGATAATGCAGGATTGAGCTGGATATTATTAAACATTAGTGGGTACACCTGTGGAAGGTTTTTATCGGGTTGATAGGTGTAAGAACTGAGTCTTTGATGCATTAAAAACAATAAGATTATTTTTACCCCAGTCAGAGATGCGAGCCAAGTCAGACATTAGGTGTGCCATAGCCTCATCCCTTGTTTGTTGACGTAACTGCTGAGATGGACCTCGCGGGAACCGAATGGAAAGGTGAAGGGTGGCATTATCAGCGTACGAGTCGATAGGGTTAGATGTACAGCTTAGAAGGTCATTGATGAATAAAAGGAAGAGACTTGGTGATAGGACAGAGCCCTGAGGAACACCACTGTTGATAGATCTAGGAGAAGAACAATGGCCATCTACAATAGCGGCCATTGAACGACCAGAAAGGAAGCTATAGATGAAGGCACAGCTAGAAGGATAGAAGGATCAGTGCAGCCATTTTGTTCAGCTACCCTTGTTGACAGGGTAAGATTTACGTAGCCATTAAAGCAGACAGTGCATTCTTTGCCATAGTTATTGATAACGTGATTGACACAGCTGTCACACACATCACCTTGTGTGCAGTCCACAGGCCTTGTCACATTTTGCAGTAAATGTCCTCCATCCACGACATGGTATGGGTTCTTAACCCGTCAATTACAAGCCACAGCTCAGGCTGGGTAGTGTCACGTTGCGAGCCACAGCTCAGGCTGTGCTGCCGTGCATCACCATAAACAACTCGATCCCTACGCAAACTTAAGCGTGGCGCTACGCAGAGAGAAAGAGAGAGAGAGAGAGAGAATTTTTCTTTTCACCAGATGATGCCCTGGATGTTTATCTTCAAGTTTATAATAAACAAAAACATTTTTTTTTTTTTTTCACTACTCCCGTACGTAAACTTACGCATGGCCCTAAGCAAAGATGGAGAGAATTTTTTTTCTTTTCACCAGATGATGCCCTGGATTATGATCAAGTTTATAATAAACAAAATCTAAAAAAAGAAATAATAATAATAATTCCTTTTGTGCACCACGGGGTGGGATAAAAAAGGTAATTGCGCAAATCCACGGGTTAAGAGCTTAGGTGAATAATAGGACTACTGGAGCTTTCAGCACTTTGACAAGACCACTTTTTTTTTCTTTTTCTTTTTTGCGCATTGCACCCTGGTCACACGGTGCTGTTGGCTGTTTGCTAAACTCATGTTACGGTGATTCTCCATATCTGATCGGTTCTTTTTCACACATGTGACCCGCATGAAGAGTAGTGTAGGGTCAGCCTCAGCTTCTTTGTCACGGCCAGTGGCAGTACAGGTTGCGGCACCAGTAAATATAACCTTGTCATTCCTTTTGAGCTTAACATCAGCGTAGTTCAGGCCAATGATACGTGCAGCTGCCTCCTCGTCTGATTTGACCGCACAATCTGCATTAGCACAAATAGATGCCACGACTCCAGTATCATTGCAGACCAGTCTCTCACGGTATTCACCTGTGTAGGCAAATGGCAAATGGTGTGATAAGTAATTCTGAAAGGTGAAGGAAAGGAAAATTTCCCCCTGAGCTAGACCTTAGGTCATATAGCCCTGCTAGCCGACAAGAGGGCGCTACCCCTCCCAGCATGGCAGGTACCGGATTTTTCTCGAACTCACGACCCCCAGTCCCGAGTCCGACGCTGTACCACTGAGCCACCCAGCCCCCTTCCGAAAGGTGAGAAAGTGTTTGCTATCACACGCAGTTGTGGATTCCCTGAGGTCTGTGCGTTAGTCAACTGTCTGAGAATATAGACCACAGAAAGCCGCTAGTGACACAAACAGAACCTGTTTGTGGCAGGACATGGACCATCTTCGACTGTGTACTGCCAGTAATTCCACGACCATGTGCTAGACCTCCATGTGTCTTCAGCATTCGCATCAACACTTGCTCCATTGTCTGGTCAGTGAAGCCTCCATACCACAACCTGTGGGTTCTTCTGATGGTCCAGTACCCACTGATTGTGTCCCTCTCATACTGTTCCTTGTCCATTAGGTTAGATTGCTGCTTCATCTGGTCTAGATAAAGTCTAGTACACTTTACGTTTACAGAATGTCTCCCAGAATGAAGGACAGAGATCATCTTTGAGATGTAAAACAGATGTAGTTCCCAAATACTAGTGAGTTCAGCACGGATGAACAGCAGCAAGATGCACACCATTTTCATGTACTCAGTTCGTAGTTTCCCAGTTATACTGTCCAGAGGTAATTCCTGTTCGAAATCATTTAAGATTTGAGTAAGATGAGTGACAATATGTTTATGGAGACCGTTGTCTTGTGGGCATTCCTTTTTTAGGAGCATCTCATGTAGGATTCTGAGTTCGTTCAAGTTCACTCCACTCAGACAGTTCAGTTTTGTGTATCATGCATCTCAGTCACAACCGAGGCGGCAGAAAACATGTGCACGTAGAGCACTAGCGTATGCATGACCTGTCAACATTTGCTTTACTGAGTTAGGTGCATAGACAGTTTCCCACTGCCTATGCAAACCACTGCCACTCATGATGTTACCCATTGCTCCCATGTAAGACATAATCAGATGGAATCCGCCTATTCTTACAATGAGTTTGGTTAGATCTGGAGAAGCTTGGACTATTTCAACAGCTTAATGTAGAGAGGCGGATCAAATGTTACTGGAGACACACCCAACTTACATTTTTCAATCAGTTTTTGTGTGTATGCAAGACCCAAGTAAACAGTGTGTGGATGATTGGGATTATGGTTCATGAATGGCAGAATCTCACTCTCTGTCTGACTGCTGTCTGATTGAACCCACTCCACGATGGACACTGTTTAGGATCGGATACAAAGTAGCTGGCCAGCCACATACTGTCCAGCGCTGTTGCTAACTTCAGATTTGCCGGGTTGAGGTTTGGTGGTTCCGGAGGGCCAATGAATACATGTCTGAGACCAGGAACTGGTGGTTTTCTGTATTTCTTGAGTGGTATCTCAGAATATCGACCAGCAGTAGCAGCTGACCGTACTGTGGTTGAACGAGGGAGCTGTGGTTCAGTATAGTCCCTTCCAGGAGTGGTGCCAGCAATGCCACCCACAGCATGCCATGTTCCATGCTCAGTTAACGTGCGAATGTTAATGTCTGTATTGTCAAATACAAAATTAACAAGTGCCCCTTCCCAGTCATACTCCTTCACCCTAGTTGGTATCATTGCATCATACAGGCGTAGCAGCTCTCGATGGTCGTCCGCAGATCATAACCTATTAAGCAAATCTACTAGTTCACGAGATCCTAACCTAGAATTGATGTATACAGATACCGCCAATAGAACTGGTGATATGAAATATCCAGGACATGCTGCACTTGTTGTACTGTGTGCTATTCCTATCTGACGGCGCATGCTCTTGATCAACCGAGATAGTAAATAACGTACCAGAAGTTCCGACACCATAATTATGTTCACTGTTGTCCATGTCAGAAAATTTGGGTTATTTAGATGTGTCATACATGATGGTCCTCCTTTGGTTACCAGTAAGTGATGCAGCCATGTCAACAACATTCTCTGGTGTCAGAACTGTTGCTTTGTAATTCTCCCTCAGTCTCCTCTTACCTTCATCTAGAAATGTGCATATGGTGTCTTTTCCACCGGCACATGTCATTATCATGCTATCTCTGTAGGGCTCTTGTAATTTATCTTCAAGCGCTTAGTAGTGTAGCATTCACCATCACGAAATTACTTTCTTACCAGTGAATGACTCTGGTTCTTTGATGGAGAACTGATGTTCATTATTCTTATCTATATGCTCACAGAGTTTCAGAAACGCATGTTGTTTTCTGGTGTCGATTGACCCTGAAGGCCTCCCCCTTGGTTTCCTCTGAAGCCCTCGCCCATCATGAAAACGGATTTGACAGTCATGGTGGTACTTGGCCTCAGCTGCCACAAGATCACCAACATTTTGAATGCGTGTATACACAGACTGTCCCCAACCATCAGCTCGCTCCATCGCCTTGGCTGCAACAGATGGTAATAGTTCAATTGTTGCTGCTTCATGAGTCGCCTCAGGTTGGTCATTTTGTTGTTTGGTGAGCAATAGTCCATATATTTCCCACAGTACATGCAGTCTTATTTTACATTAAAGATAGTGGCCTGAGAACGGCAGGTGATTTTCTTATGCACTTGTCTATCCGATTCCTCTGACTCCCTTTTTCGCTTTTTTTATGTATGATGACATGATGTAATGTACGTTGTACCATTTGTGAGCCAGAACTGGCAACACTTTAGATAATAGCTTTTCATCAAGTCCATCCCTCAGATCAGCACTAATGTTCAAAATGCTTGGTGGGCCTCTTTCAGTGACAGTACTTCGGTCAGAGGTAATTGGCTTATCACAAAAATCACAAATATCACACTGTTCTTGTTCTGCCATCTCGTTTCATTAACACTGTCTTCTATCCATGTATGTACTTCCGCCTCTACACTTCAGTCTGTATCCAACCTGAACAATAAAAACATCAAATGAATCATACTCTAGTTTATAAATTCATAGCACAATTATCAATACAGATTTCCGATTTTTTGCGTTTGTCGCACTTTCTCTGTGTATATTAGTGACACTGAATTCTTAGAATAATAGCGTAAATGGATTTATCACGCCTTAAAACCTACAACAGGTGGTACTGCATGACCGAATGTGAATCTTAGTCACTTGAGCTATATATGTGCCCCATGCAGTGGCCCCATGCCGATGGCGGCCATCTTGAATTTTTCGTCCCACACGGTTAGCTTACATGGAGCGTTTAGAACGTTTGTTGGTATTGACTTAGGAGGCTTCTGTGTACCTTTCCTGAAAAAAAAAAAAAAGAAAAAAAAAATCTTTCGATTTTTTTTTTTTTTTTCTTTTTTCAGGTGTATCCTTAATGCTCCTGGGCATGCCCCCACTCTTCATTTTTTACATTCATGCCATACCGGCATCTCATGTCCATATGTTGAAGTGGGTGCATTCTCTTTCATTGCATTCCATATCATGGTAATGGCCTCTTCATTAGCTACTCTACAGTCTACTTCCTTAGCACATATTATACTGTAACTGCACAGATGTACTCAAATTGTTCCACCAGTGCATTCTCCTCATTCTCTAGCATTTCATGAGTCACCTTTCTCCCAATAATCACTTTAATCAACACATTACAGCTGAGCTTCATTATGTAGTGAATTGCTTGACCTGCCAGACTACCAAAATAGCACCGTCAGTGCAGTGATGTCACACGCCGTCCTCCATAGCCATGCATTCCACTCACTGTCTCCCTCAGCGTTATTACTTTTTGTGACCCACTTAATTATGTTCATTATTTTCACTTTACATCCTTGCGAAAGGCAGTTCTTCTTTTATACTTTTTTCATTCACTCATTTAATCTAGTTATCATACTTATAGGATACTAACAGTTATGTAGAATACTGGTGTATCATCAATGACGGGGTAAGTTATAACACTGCAGTTTGCTTTAAGGGTAAGTAGTGTGTCATTTTAATTTTTGAAAATGCTGTCCACATAATTTACAAAGACTAATACCTACAATAAATGACTGCCTACGTTCCTAAGGGAATGCAGGATGGTGGCTACACAGCTATGGTAGCCTACATCGACATATTTCTGTGTGAATTCCCATGGCGATTAATAAAAGAACACAGTATCTCCTGAAATTCGTCAGTGGCTGATCCTTGCTCTCCTGATTATTCTCCCTCACATACCCTGTACTGAAGACTGGTTATTTTCTAACTCAGAACTATCCTGCCGGGCATACAGTTTTCAGTTTTGTTGGATGGTCCGCCCTTGACCAAAAACATATCCTTACTGAACCCACGTTACATTCGTCCCGGTATGATAATTCGCCTTATGATGGGTTGTCACTTGACGTAACCCCATCGCATAGTGAGGTCCAACCACACTGTATAGGAGGTAGGCTGCAATATAATGCTGATTCTGTTTATGCAGAGTGTAGGGGAAAGCATACAGAGACAGACAGGCGGGAAAAGATTTTCCTGGAGGCTCGAGTGAGTGGAGTTTTGTTATTTGAGGGACATGATATATGCTGGATGTGGGGCTGGAGCTAGCCCAGTTCAAAAAATAAGAGTGGTTGGAAGAAGTTCGGGGAAATTTTGTCCCTCCTGACACTGAGGGTTCCCCCCTCTGTGCTAAGGGTGTCAGGAATGTAATGATGTGTGGTAGTGGGACGAGCTGTACAGGAGAATATCTGTGGGCTCAAATGTTTGGAGATGGGAATACTTAGATGGATGTGGAGTATGTCCTTGAAAGACAGTCCTGGGGGTGTTATAAATGAAGTATTGAGAAGTTTGGGACTTGAATGTACATGCTGTGAACCTGTGATAAGGGGCAGACTGAGATGTATGGGCATGTGGAGAGGATGGAAGATGATAACTTGGTGTTGAGGGTGAGAGGTGTCAACTTTGTAGGTAGAGTTGTGAGAGGTAGATCAAAGACCTGGGACTCCTAAGAACTGATGGTTATGTCCGTAAGGAGTGTGGATTTCAGATCCTTGAATGGTGAATGAGTGGGAGTGTGGCCAATTCAACCAGGCAGACTTGTCATTTTCTCGTTCGTATCGTTTGTATCATTTCAAAAGGCTCCAACATGCTTCCATTCATCAACCTTGTTCACCTGATGGTGGCTTTCCATGCTGCTCGATCTCTGGCAACATCCCTGTTCAGTCCCTTAACCCCTTGAGGTAGCACTCGATGACCTTGTCCCTGATCTTTTTTTGGTCTGCCTGTCACAACCCCACCCCTCATGGTATCACCTTCCACACCCAATTATCAACCATCATCCTCTCAACATCTCAATCTTCCCCCTCTCATCATAACGCCAATACATTTCCCATCCTTCCTCTCAACCTTCAGTCTCAATCCAAGCACCCACAGGCCTCGCATTCAAGAAACGTACATCATTGTCATTTCTGTATATTTGAGCCTACAAATATCTTATTCCTTTACTGCCTGTTATGCTAGGTGTTTTTTGGGCGGCTTCCCCTCCTAGAAACGCCTGGCTTATAGTTGGGTCCTTTTCTAGACCAGGGCTAGAACACAGACACAAGAGGAACAGGGCATAAAAACTCTGGGCAACAACCTACACATATATTCACAAATTCTTACATACAGGAACGGGCACACAATCTCACAATATTTGTTACATCAATCCTTGGGCTGCTGATCTGTTTGAGCATATCTCGCAGGATACAGGATGGACACAATAAGTATTATTGTATCAGGGTGACTGTGTCAGTGCGTGTAGTAACAATTCACTGTCTCTGTTCCAGTGCCGTATGGTTAGGGGTGGGAGTTTAGATCTGGATATTCCACTGTACACAGTTTCTCACTTTAGTGGCTCCTGGTTCTATGGGAGTTTGTTGATTCACTGTCATGCACAAGCTTTCGGAGTCTTACCAAGTGTGGATCTGATCACTGTGAGGGGGGGGGAAGAACTAAAGTTCACGACAGGTTGGCACAATCACAAGGAGGGGGAGGTTAGGTATGTCTTGCCACTATTACACTGGATGGAAGTTTTCATGTTTTCCACTTGGCACTGTACTTCACTATAAGTCACTCACACACAATGATGTGCTTATTCTTGGGCAAGAGTGGCTGTCGTATCCCGCGGACTGCGGCTGGGCATGGTGAGGGGCCCCTCGTGCTGGGGGCGGTGAACAGGGGTCTGGCCCACAGGGCACAGGCCAAACAGCCTTTCAAGGTGTCCCCGTATGCGCCTGGTGAGAGAGCGGCGTCATTTGGGCCGGAAGCTGGGGACGCCATTGGGATCCCGGAGGCTGCGGTCCCTTTCCTGGTGCTCCGCCGTCAGGGCAGGGCTCCGGCATCGTCCTGGGGAGGGGTCCATCAGGGGCAGGTCTTCCTCAGGCACTGGCTGCAGAGAGAATAGCCGTGGGGATAACACAGGGCCTCGCCACCAGTCCACTAGTGGGGAACTCTTCATCTGGGGACTGCCACACGCCACTCCGCTGCAGCTGAAGGGGGAAGGGCGTTGTGAAGTCACAGGGAGCAAGAGGCTTTCGTAGCTTCCCTCCCTGGCGCGGCTGGAGGCCGTCACCGAGATCTCTTGGGCAACAGGAGGAGGGCGGCTGGAGGCCATCCCTACCCTGTCGGCGCGGCAGGAGGCCATCGCCGGGGCCCAACTTCCTGACGGGACTGCAGACAGGGCGCGGCTGGACACTGTCGCCTGCCTATGGGAGTGGCTGAAGGCCATCACCTGAGTCCCGTATGGAGGGCAACGTGTGGGCGTGGAGCGGCTGGAGGCCGTCCCCCGTCTGCGGGCGTGGCTGGAAGCCGTTGCCGGTGTCGTGCCCTCTGTGACTACTGCAGGTGGAAAGGGGACGTACCCTTCTTTCTCCGTGTGCGGCTGGAGGCCATCACAGGCTCTGCAGGTGGAGTGGGTGTTCCATGTGGAGTGGGTGTTCCAGGTGGAGTGGCTGAAGGCTGTCTCTAGGGTGGAGCAGCTGGAGGCCGTCTCCCAGTATGAGTGGCTGGAGGCCATCTCTGGGGCGCTGTATGGAACATAAGGCTCAGCTCCACCCTGATCCTGACGCATGCCAGGTTGGCGAGAGGGTAATGGTCCCAGGCTGAGGTGTTCGGGTCGGGCCGGTTCCGGGGAGTAGGGGCACACGGCTGTTAGTGACTTGCCCCCATATAGCATGGACGTCCTGCTCGCTCCGATTAACCATCCGTTGTCGCCTCCTAGGGGTGTCGTGCTGCTGCTGGATGTCGTTATTTCACTGCCCACGTTTCACTACCATACAGAACTACACTCCTAACACATGCCGCATACAAATATCCCTTAGGCTGGAGGAAAAGCCCTCACAATTCTAGGAGTGGCAACAGCTCCCCTTGCTTCCTCTAGTCACGCCATACCCCAAATACACTCAACACACCCAAAAGACTCCGCAAGATCTGTCCTTTCATGTGTCAGTCTTTACATGTTTTCCTTGACACACTGAAAAAAAAAATCAGCATTATTTCGCAGCCTTTCTAATAAATACCACATCTCTTATGTTGCCACTTGTTTCAAACACTGCCCAAAATGGCGTTACTCTCCACATACTTGTGGCAAACTGAACATGGCCACATTCCCTTTGCTTTGACAGTACCCCCACCAACCCTAAGTATCATCACTTACTTTATCTGCATTTTCACTCTAATTCTTGTGCCCATTCCATCAGTTCATTTCCTAAATATTTCCTCTGCCTCCCTTTCAGTCTCTGAAATCAACACAAAGTTATTGGCATACAACCTCACCCATGAAGTCAAATTCTGAAGTCACCTTGACAAACAATAAGAGGCTGAAGACTTACCCTGATGCACGCCAGCATTCATGGAAAATTCATCACTCAAATTATTCACTATCACCTGAATGCGAACACCCACACAACAAAGCCATAACCACTCTAACCAACCACTCCTCGATCCCAGGTTTTCTCATTGCCCACTTTACCACCTCCCTAAGGACTCTGTCAAAGGTTTTCTCTATCTATCTATTGCCAGACGCCTTAATCCCGCACGGGGTGGCCACAAACAAATCGCCTCCACGTCGCCCTGTCCCCCGCCATTTCACTGCCCTGCTCCCAACTCACACCCCCCTCTCTCATATACCTCTCCACTCCATTCCTCCATCTCATCCTCGGCTTCCCCCTCAAACTCCTCCCCTCCACCTCACTCACATACACTTTCCTCGTCAGTCTTTCACCCTTCATCCTCTCCACATGGCCAAAACACCTCAGTATGTTCCACCTAACGTTTCCTATCACATCCACATCCGCACCACAACTCTCCTTTATATCCTCATTTGTCAGCCTGTCTCTCCATGTGACTCCACAGGCTCCTCTTAAATAACTGATTTCCACTGCTCTCACTCTTGACTTGTGTCCTTCCAACAATGTCCAAGCTTCCCTTCCATACGTTAGAGTTGGTATCACAATACCGTCATGTAGTAACTTTTTCACTTCCATGCCCACTTCCCTGTTTCTTATCACTGCTTTCAAGGAACCAGCAACCTTTCTTTCTTGTTGTACCCTTTCAAGCATTTCACCCTTCAAACTTCCATCCTTATTCATCACACTCCCCAAGTACTTAAACATACTCACATTTTCCATATCCTCACAATCCAACCTCACTGTACAATCACTGACTTCACCTCTCTCAAAGACCATCACTTTACTCTTCCCTACATTCACCTTTAGATTCCGTTTCTTACACACTCTCCCAAATTCATCCACCAAGCCTTGCAGCTCCCCTTCGTCTTTACTTAACAACATCAGTATCATCTTCAAACAACAGTACAGGGAGTTTCCTAACACTATCCTCTCTCACTAGGGCCACTCCAACATCCACTGCCCTACCTTGTATCTCTTTCATCACCCCATCCATGTACAGATTGAACAAGCATGGAGACATGACACATCCCTGTTTCAACCCAACCTTCAAAGGAAAAATTCAAGCAATTCACCATCCACATGCACTGCACTGCAGCCTTAGCACCATCATACATACAGTACTCTTCACAGCCTTCAACAACTTCCCATCTACTTCATATATTCTAAATAATTTCCATAATCCTTGTCTATTCACCCTGTCATGTGCTTTCTCCAAATCTCTTCTCTAGAAACTTTTCCGCTAAAGATCTAAGAATGAATATCTGATATATACAACCTCTTCCCTTCCTAAAGCCTCCCTGTTCTTCTCCAACTAATTCCTCTGTTATTTCTCTACCTCTGTCAATAAGTATCCTACCATACACTTTTCCTATTACACTAAGAAGACAAATGCCCCTATGATTACCACACACTTCTTTTTCCCCTCCTCCTTTGTACAATGGAATAATTATATCTGACTTTCAATCCTCCAGGACTCTACCTTCCTCCCAGGCCAATCTGCACATCATCCACATCCATTCTACTACTATCTCCTTCCCATGCATCAACATTTCACCAAACACTCCATCAGTTCCTGGGGCTTTCCCAAATTTTCCTGATTGTTTCCACAGCTTCCATCCCACTGATTTCTTCCTGTCTTCTCATCTCCCTCCTTCTCCCAGCCATTCCCCAGCCACTTATACTCGCATTACTTCTATTCTCTATCTTCAAGAATTCCTTAAAGTGTTCTCTCCATCTGCTCACATTTTCTCTCTTCTCCACTAGTAATCTACCATTTTTATCGTTCATTCCCCTACTAACTTTACTGCCACCCTGTCTTACTCTCTTCACCTTATTCCAGAACATTTTCTTACAGTCCCTCCACTTTACACTCAAATTCCTTCCAAATTCCTCATCCACTTTCTTCTTACTCTCTCTTACTAATCTTTTCACCTCTCTCTTCCTTTCTACATATAACTCTCTCTTCCGCCTCTCAACGTCTTCCACGCCCCTATTTCTCATCCATTCATTGTATGCTTTCTTCTTTTGTACCACAGCCTGTCTCACCTCTTCATTCCACCATGTTGTTCCTTGCACCCCATTCCGTCTTCTCTTCACCCCACACACCACATCACATGCTGCACATATTTCTTCTGTGCATATCTTGCACACACCTTCCACGTCCCCCATCTGCTCCAGTTCATATTTACCCAATCGTTCCTCCACTTCTCTTTTATATTCTGCCTTTTTCTCATCCCCTTGTAACCGTTCCACTCTCCTTGCAACTACTCTTTCCTTCCTGTCCTTCCCTTCTTCTATATCTCCATCTTACCTGGATCTTGATTCTGGCCACCACCAAGTAATGGTCAGAAAGTCCACTCCCCCAACCTCTATAAGCTCTTGCATCCATTACACATCTTCGCATCCTTGTATCCACTCACACATAATCATTGCTTTCCCTTCATTCAGTTCACCACCCACCCTTCTCATCACTCGCCATATATACATGTGGATCATTTTGTGCCTGAAGAGGATATTGGCTATCACCAACCCCCTCCCGGCACAAATGTCCACTAACGCACTGCCATTCTCATCTATCTCAGCAGGCACACCCCAATCACCAACTATTCCATCCACCTTCACATTCCCTACTTTCCCATTCACATCACCAATCATAAACACTCTTATTCCTTCCAAACTTTTCAATGCACACTTCCACAGTTGTCCAGAACTCTTCTCCCACTCTGCTTGCACCATCTTGCGTTGGTGCATACACGCACACAATCGCCCACAATTGAATTCCAACTTTCAGTCTTACTCACACAATCCTTGAGGCAACTGATCCATACTCTCTTATGTTCTTCCTCCATCTTTTACTTACAACAGTACACACTCTTTCGTTTGTCCTCTCATTTTCACCTACTCCTGCACATATACCCCATCCATACTCCCATTCTCTCACACTCTTACCTCTTCATTTAGTTTCAGTTACTCCACATACATTCACTTTCGCACCCTGAAGCACCTGGACAATCTCTCTCTCTTTCACCTCATCATTCGCATCCCTTACATTCCACGTCGCCATCCGAACTATGGCCTTTGTCTGGTCCTTGGTCGTCATCTTTTGGTCAGTCCTTGTCCGAGGCTTCTTGTTCATCTTTTTAGTTAGCTGTTTTCCGGAGACGGGCACTAACCCTCCGCCAACCCTTTTAGTCACTTCATATGACAAGAAGGGATACTGGGGGACTATTCTTGAAAACCCCCTACCTCCAGGAGGTAGGGGGTTTTCTATCTATCTATCTATCTATCTATTGCCAGACGCCTCAATCCCGTTCGGGGTGGCCACAAACAAATCACCTCCACGTCGCCTTGTCTCCCGCAATTTCGCTGCCCCGCTCCCAACTCACACCCCCCTCTCTCATATACCTCTCCACTCCATCCCTCCATCTCATCCTCGGCCTCCCCCTCCCTCTTTCCCCCTCCACCTCACTCACATACACTCTCTTCGTCAGTCTTTCACCCTCCATCCTCTCCACATGGCCAAACCACCTCAGTGTAATTCTCCTAACGCTTCCTATCACATTCACATCCACACCACAACGCTCCTTTATATCCTCATTTGTCAGCCTGTCTCTCCATGTGACTTCACAGGCTCCTCTTAAATAATTCATTTCCACTGCTCTCACTCTTGACTTGTGTCCTTCCAGCAATGTCCAAGCTTCACTTCCATACGTCAGAGTTGGTATCACAATACTGTCATGTAGTAACTTTTTCATTTCCATGCTCACTTCCCTGCTTCTTATCACTGCTTTCAAGGAACCAGCAACCTTTCTTCCCTGCTGTACCCTTTAAAGCACTTCACCCTCCAAACCTCCATCCTTACTCATCACATTACCCAAGTACTTCAACGTACTCACATTTTCCAATTCCTCACCATCCAACCTCGCTGTACATTCACTGACTTCACCTCTCTCAAAGACCATCACTTTACTCTTCTTTACATTCACCTTTAGATTCCGTTTCTTACACACTCTCCCAAACTCATCCACCAAGCCTTGCAGCTCTCCTTCGTCTTCACTCAACAACACAGTATCATCTGCAAAGTACAGGGAGTTTCCAAACACTACCCTCTCTCACCAGGGCCACTTCAACATCCACTACCCTACCTTGTACCTCTTTTATTACCCCGTCCATGTACAGATTGAACAACCATGGAGACATGACACATCCCTGTTTCAACCCAACCTTCAAAGAGAAAAATTCACTCAGTTCACCATCCACACGCACTGCAGCCTTAGCACCATCATACATGCTCTTCACAGCATTCAAGAACTTCCCATCTACTCCATATATTCTTAATACTTTCCACAATCCTTGTCTGTCCACCCTGTCATATGCATTCTCCAAATCCATGAAAGCCGCATACAACTTCTTTCCCTTCTCTAGAAACTTTTCCACTAAAGATCTATGAATCAATACTTGATCTACACAACCTCTTCCCTTCCTAAAGCCTCCCTGTTCTTCTCCAACTAATTCCTCTGTTATTTCTCTAACTCTGTCAATAAGTATCCTACCATACACTTTACCTATTATTCTAAGAAGACAGATGCCCCTATGATTACCACACACTTCTTTTTCCCCTTTTCCTTTGTACAAGGGAATAATTATACCTGACTTCCAATCCTCCGGGACTCTTCCTTCCTCCCAGGACAATCTGCACATCTTCCACATCCATTCTACTACTATGTCTCCCCCATACTTCAGCATTTCACCAAACACTCCATCAATTCCTGGGGCTATCCCCAATTTAACTTTCTTCATTGCTTCCACAACTTCTGTCCTACTGATTTCTTCCTGTCTTCTCACCTCCCTCCTTCTCCCCGCCATTCCCCAGCCACTTATACTCGCATTACTTCCATCCTCTATGTTCAACAATTCCTTAAAGTGTTCTCTCCATCTGTTCACTTTTTCTCCCTTCTCCACTAGTAATCTACCATTTTTATCTTTCACTCCCCTGCTAACTTCACGTCAACCATATCTTACTCTTTTCACCTCTTTCCAGATCATTTTCTTAAAGTCCCTCCACTTTACACTCAAATTCCTTCCAAATTCCTCATCCGCTCGCTTCTTACTCTCTCTTACTAATCTTTTCACCTCTCTCTTCCTTTCTACATATAACTCTCTCTTCCGCCTCTTAACTTCTTCCACGCCCCTATTTCTCATCCATTCATTGTATGCTTTCTTCTTTTGTCTCACCTCTTCATTCCACCACGCTGTTCCTTGCACATCCCTCCATCTTCTCTTCATCCCACACACCACATCACATGCTGTACATATTTCTTCTGTAAATATCCCGCACACACCTTCCACGTCCCCCATCTGCTCCAATTCATATTTGCCCAATCGTTCCTCCACTTCTCTCTTATACTCTGCCTTTTTCTCTTCCTCTTGTAACCTTTCCACTCTCCTTACAAATACTCCTTCTTCCCGTCCTTCCCTTCTTCTATTTCTCCATCCTAATTGGACCTTGATTCTGGCCATCACCAAGTAGTGGTCAGAAAGTCCACTCGCCCAACCTCTATAAGCTCTTGCATCCATTACACATTTTCGCATCCTTTCATCCACACACATAATCAATCATTGCCTTCCTTTCATTCAGGTCACCACTCACCCTTCTCATCACTTGCCATGTATACCTGTGGATCATTTTGTGCCTGAACAGGGAATTGACTATCACCAACCCCCTCCCAGCACAAATGTCCACTAACGCACTGCCATTCTCATCTATCTCAGCAGGCACACCCCACTCACCAACTATTCCATCCACCTTCACATTCCCTACTTTACCATTCATATCACCGATCAAAAATGCTCTCTCATTCCTTCTAAACTTTTCCATGCACACTTCCACATCTGTCCAGAACTCTTCTCTCACTCTGCTTGCACGATCTTGCGTTGGCGCATACACACACACAATCGGCCACATTTGTATTCCAACTTTCAATCATACCCACACAATCCTTGACCCAACTGATCCATACTCTCTTATGTTCTTCCTCCATCTTTTACTTACAACAATACACACTCCTTCGTTTGTCCTCTCATTTTCACCTACTCCTGCACATATACCCCATCCATACTCCCATTCTCTCACACTCTTACCTCCCCACTTAGTTTCAGTTATTCCACATATATCAACTTTCGCACCCTCAAGCGCCTGGACAATCTCTCTCTCTTTCGCCTCCAAATCAATGAAAACATAGTACAGGTCCTTTTTCATTCCTGTATATTTTTTTCCTGAAGCTGTCGGGCATTGAATATGGCATAAGTAATCCCTTTGCCTGGCGTAAACCCAAACTGCATCTCCTCGACATTCGCTCTTTCCCTCATCATACGTTCTGTGGCAGACACTCTCCGTTACCTTCATTATCTGGTCCAAAAGCTTTATGCCTCTATAATTTCATCCAGGGCATCACCCCTCCCCTTATACACATTTACAATCACACTCTTCATCCAGTCATCAGTTTAACATGCAATACATCGATGTCATTTAAACAACACAAACATTAAAAATAAATTAATACAGTACCAAGATTCAGCGTCCTGAAGTCACTTGCCCATACAACATTCGGACACAACAAAGAAACCACCACCACAGTGTACAAATAATATATACGTTCAGTGATGAATTATGCAAGCCCTGTTTGGGCTACCAGCCCCACTGAAACACACTACAACACCCTACAGTTCATACAGAACAAGGCCCTGAAAATAATCACAGGCGCAGCGACTACACTTACACCAAGAAACCAAAGTCCCTCAAAGTCAGGGATCATCTAGACATGAGAGGCACACAAATTCTTGCTGCAGCATCCACAAACCCACACCATCCACTACACTACATGGCAGCACATCCACAACCATGGAACATCAAAACAGCACCCACCATACAATATTATAGACAAATACTGTCATCTCTCCCCCATCACCTGCTTCAAACCAGCTTCCATCATATAATCATTTTTAGCAAATCAATAACTAAACCCACTCCTATATCTCCTCTGGCCTTCAACATTCAACAGTCATCCCAGACACACCCAACGCCTTCCCCAGTTGCAGCCTGCTTATTGTCCTGCTCACTGAATCAGCATCAATCAAAGGCCAGTGCCAAATAATGGATCTGCTGACTCCAAACCTTCCCTGTTCCAGTCAAATTCTTCATTCAGCACCCAGCTGTAATGCACTCTCCTGGCATCTTTAATATCATGTCCACCACTACCTTTCCTTTATTTTTTGCACACTGCCCACTATATCATCCCTGCTTTCTTTCTTCACCTGATTTGCCACCTAATTTTTTATTCTGGCTCTCTGGACTCTACCTCAACCCATCCTACAGTATGGTTCGGTGAGGTCTGGATGATGATGATGATGATAACTGTGTGATACATAAAGATGATGGAGGAGGAGGTTTGATGATGATAATGACCTAACATCAAGGTTTTGGGCTGGTATGATCATTTCTGGACAAAGAAACCCAAAGGCAGTTCTGTGATGGTTATATCCATTGAAATGTTCTGAGAAATGGAGAGAGACGTACCTGTACTTCCATCCATCCATCCATCATCCAATCCTACATTGCCCCATGAGGAGCATAGGAGCCCAGGGCTAGGCAGTTGGTCCCGACATTTAAGATGAGAGTGACCAACCTCACTCATCCCTGAGTGGCAATACATGAGCAATCAACCCCAACCACCCGTTGGATATAAACCTTCACCAGTTCAATCCGATTGGAGAGCAATAATTACCCACTAAACCACCAGGTGCCAAAATTTGGTTATATGGTTACCACCCAGCATAGTAAATGGTTTCATGGTGTACAGGAAACCATTTGGCTTGTCACTCAGTGTAGAGTCACCCACAGGCAGAAGGAAGAGGAAAGAATGAAGGAAAGAAAGACAGAAGAGGGCGTGTAGTCACCCGTAGGCAGGACAAGGAAAGAATGAAGGAAAGAAAGACAGAAGAGGTTGGAAGGAAAGAAGGATGGAGGAGAGGAAAGGGTAGACACCCGAGAGCAGCACTACATCGAGTGAGTGGATGGTGAGCGCCTCCACTTACTTAACTTCATATAAGGTGATGTATAAATTTTATTTGCATCTGCAGTTTATTCCTGCCAAACAGCAATGAAAGATCAGCCTAAGTCCACTCTTGTATTCTTTGATCAGTGTTCTTTGTCCACATCTATTAAACATTCCTTTTCTTACTGTATCCTGGTTCTCAACCCTGTCTTCCTTCAAAACTGATCAAGCTGGGAAAAACATACAGTTTGTGGAGATACTGTGTCCTCTAGTTTGATTTCCAAAACCAGTACATTATTATGACCAGTTATTTATATTGACTTGAGCATCTGATTAATGTAATTAGACTTATTGCTTGTATATAGGCTACAGACTTCACTGTTAAGCAGTGTTTATCTTATATAAATAACCAAAAAAAAGCCACGTAGTTTAAATCATCACTACCAAAGTTGTGGAGTCGGTGATAATATTTCCCAACTCCAACTCCAGAAATTTTACAAATTCGGCTCTGACTCCAACTCCGACTTAAGTATTATTTATACTGTACATGGACATGATACAGGTAAATAAATAGCATTCACGAATTTTGATAGATGCAATTCTTAAATCTTTATTTTAAATTCTGTACTTATAGTGCTTGCATAAGAAACAATTATACATGGCTGTAAACAAAACAATGATGAATGAATGACTGAATGAATAAATGAATGTAAAATAAGCTGAATAAAGTATTGAAAAGATAGGACTGATACCATTTCAGAACCAAAAAGTTTGGAGTTGGAGTCGTGGGAATTTTACCAACTCCGACTCCAACCAAAAACAGTAGACTCCATGACTCTCACTCCACAACCTTGATCACTACAAGGGTAAGAAACAATAATGATATTACGTAACATGTTTATTAAAGAATTACTTGCAATAACAGCAGTTCTGTGGATACTCATGCTGTAAAGGAAACATGGTTAATAAGTTGTAAACGTCCGATACTCCTTTGCCAACATCCCAGACCGTATAACTGTCCCTTACTGGAAAAATCAGGAAGTTATAATTTTTATCAAACATGAAATCCATTATATCAAGAATTTCCTTCTAATAAACCCAACGGAACAAAAATTCAACTATTGAGACAGTTGACCGTTAATTAAAATTTCAATCGTGGTAAAAAAATATAAATAAAAACTATGGAAAGGGGGGGGAAATTAATCAACTCACAATTCCAGTCCTTTTGCTAAGTGTGGCATCCTTTGAATGATTTAAATTCCATTTATCCGTAAGTGATCCTCCTGTGAGTGAGTGCGAGATCCTCAGTGAGCGCAGAAGAAACTCTCCCATGCATTATCCTTTTTTGTCTCCACGGTAACGGCCACGTGAGAGATCCTTACTGATATCCACTTTGTCTCCACAGTATTGGCCAAGTGAGATCCATAGAGTGCATCTCATCCAATGTGATCCAAGTAATCCTCTCCCCTTGCTAGCTTGCTGCTCCTCCTCATCCTGATTTGTCTCTTTTGGTCCATGCCTCAGTGAGTATCCTCCTCTCCACTTCTCAAATCCTAAGCATCTCCAAATATCTACGATAATTTGGCAGGTAGGATGGCCATATTGCAGCAGCCTACTAGCTACGGGACTGTGTAGAGAGAAAAACAAACAATTAGTCTTGCGCAGTGATGAGGTCTTACTAGTCTATGGGTCAAAGCTTCATTCAATACAAAAATCCTCAAGCAACAGCCTGTTTATTTTTCATATGAAACTGTACGCGCTAATAAAACATTTAGTTCAGTACAGTGAATGTATCCGGTAAAATGTTTGTTCCTGACATGAGATGTGAGTGGAATGTGAGAACAAAAGCTGAAGGGAAAAAATGGGGCAGTAACCTAAAGAACTAAATAAATTTACCTCTAGATTAATGCCACATGACTTGACACATCAAAAGCAACCCCTGCCCATTATAAACAATGCATCTCCCTTAATACTGAGCAGTTGACACAATCAGACAATATACACCTATGACATCTTTTGTAGTCATTAAAAAAAAAATAAAAATAAAAAATAAAATAAATATTTTCCTCATTTTGTTACAAAACTGGAAAATCCAGTCAGTCAGTAAATCTTATTCTTTAATGCTGGCTGTCCGTATAAGCAACTGATGTCAACCTTTAAAAAACAACCTTGCCCCTAAGTATATGCAATGTGCCACACAAAATGTTCAAAACACAAACTATGATTAAAGACAGGACAGCCAGAAAAAAATTCAAAGGGCAAGCAAGAGTTATTGATGACAACTAGTGCAGACCTGACATCCTCCAGTCTATGCCAAGGCAGAAGGGGTCCTGGAGAGAGTCAGGTCTGGTCAGGTTGGGATGGGGCAGCTGGTAGGATGAGGGCAGCCTTTATCACTGCAGGCGACCTTCACTGCATGATGTGGCACAGTCACGCACATAAATCAGTTGCCACCAGGGAACCAATGGATTCCTGGTATGGTTCTGAAGGCATCGCTTAGTAGCGGTCGCGAGACCTTGACCTCGACCTGGAGATTGAGCGGGAGTATGATCGTCGAACAGGGGAATACGTTGGGGAGCCACGGTAGCCTCGGGGAGAGCGTGACCGGGACCTTGATCGACCTCGCCCACCACCACCACCTGAAGCTGGGCTTGATCCACCATAATCTTCTTTCACACGAATGTATGAGTTCTCACCCTGCAAAGTCATAACACTTAAGTTAAATGTCAGGAGGTTCCAACCTAATACAGGTATACCCCAGTTTAACAATGCAATTGGTTAGGTAAAAACCTATCGATAAGTGGGGTATCGTACACCAGGGTAGATTTAACATGCAAAGTAATGGGATGCGTTTTTCAGCCTTGAGTTTCCCCCCCAACCAAGTCCAAAACCCACCCAAATGAGCCCCCAAACAAGTTTAAAGTCAATCTAAATGGCCTAACTGCTGTAAAAGAAGCTACCCTAAGCCTAACACCTGTAAATAACTCACTAAAAAAAACAAATAAAATATGAAAAACATCAAATATGTCTGGAAAAAACCATGCTTAATAACCTGTACCCCAAAATAACAATGTTCACCTCACCTATGGCTAAAACACATTAATCAAAGTCCAAAAAGCAGTTTATAGTCTGTTGCCAGACGCCTCAATCCCGTATGGGGTGGCCACAAACAAATCACCTCCACGTCGCCCTGTCCCCCGCCATTTCACCGCCCTGCTCCCAACTCACCCCCCCCTCTCTCATATACCTCTCCACTCCATCCCTCCATCTCATCCTTGGCCTCCCCCTCTCTCTGCCCCCCTCCACCTCACTCACATACACTCTCCTCATCAGTCTCTCACTCTCCATCCTCTCCACATGGTCAAACCACCTCAGCATGTTCCTCCTAACGCTTCCTATCACATCCACATTCACACCACAACGTTCTTTTATATCCTCATTTGTCAGACTCTCTTTCCATGTGACTCCACAGGCTCCTCGTAAATAACTCACTTCCACTGCTTTCACTCTTGACTTGTGTCCTTCCAACGACGTCCAAGCTTCACTTACATACGTTGGTAACACAATACTGTCATGTAGTAATTTTTTCACTTCCATGCTCAATTCCCTATTTCTTATCACTGCTTTCAAGGAACAAGCAACCTTTCTTCCTCGTTGTACCCTTTCAAGCACTTCACCCTCCAAACTTCCATCCTTACTCATCACACTCCCCTACTCACATTATCCATTTCCTCACCATCCAACCTCACTGTACAATCACTGACTTCACCTCTCTCAAAGACCATCACTTTACTCTTCCCTACATTCACCTTTAGATTCCATTTCTTACACACTCTCCCAAACTCATCCACCAAGCCTTGCAGCTCCCCATCATCAACAACACAGTATCATCTGCAAACAACAGTACAGGGAATTTCCTAACACTACCCTCTCTCACTAGGGCCACTCCAACATCCACTGCCCTACCTTGTATCTCTTGTATTATCTCATTCATGTACAGATTGAGCAACCACAGAGATATGACACATCCCTGTTTCAACCCAACCTTCAAAGAGAAAAATTCACCCAGTTCACCATCCACACAAACTGCAGCCTTAGCACCATCATACATAGTCATCACAACATTCAACAACTTCCCATCTACTCCATATATTCTTAATACTTTCCACAATCCTTGTCTATCCACCCTGTCATATGCTTTCTCCAAATCCATGAAGGCCGCATACAACTTCTTTCCTTTCTTAATACTTTCCACAATCATTGTCTATCCACCCTGTCATATGCTTTCTCCAAATCCATGAAGGCCGCATACAACTTCTTTCCCTTCTTCAGAAACTTTTCCGCTAAAGATCTAAGAATGAATATCTGATCTACACAGCCTCTTCCCTTCCTAATGCCTCCCTGTTCTTCTCCAACTAATTCCTCTGTTTTTTCCCTTACTCTGTCAATAAGCATCCTACCATACACTTTTCCTATTACACTAAGAAGACAAATGCCCCTATGATTACCACACACTTCTTTTTCCCCCTTTTCCTTTGTACAAGGGAATAATCATACCTGACAATCCTACAGGACTCTACCTTCCTCCCAGGCCAAGCTGCACATCTTCCACATCCATTCTACTACTATCTCTCCCCCATGCTTCAGCATTTCACAACACACTCCATCAATTCCTGGGGCTTTCCCCAATTTAACTTTCTTCACTGCTTCCACAACTTCTATCCTACTGATTTCTTTCTGTCTTCTCACCTCCCTCCTTCTCCCAGCCACTTTTACTCGCATTACTTCCATTCTCTATGTTCAGCAATTCCTTAAAGTGTTCTCTCCATCTGCTCACTTTTTCTCCCTTCTCCACTAGCAATCTACCATTTTTATCTTTCACTCCCCTCCTAACTTCACTGCCACCCTGTCCGACTCTCTTCACCTCTTTCCAGAACATTTTCTTACAGTCCCTCCATTTTACGCTCAAATTCCTCATCCACTCTCTTCTTACTCTCTCTTGCTAATCTTTTCACCTCTCTCTTCCTCTCTACATATAACTCTCTCTTCTGCCTGTCAACTTCTTCCACGCCCTTATTTCTCATCCATTCGTTGTATACTTTCTTCTTTTGTGCCACAGCCTGTCTCACCTCTTCATTCCGCCATCCTGTTCCTTGCACCCCCTTCCGTCTTCTCTTCACCCCACACACCACATCACATGCTGCACATATTTCTCCTGTGAATATCTTGCATACATCTTCCATGTCCCCCATCTGCTCCAATTCATATTTACCCAATAGTTCCCCCACTTCACTCTTATATTCTGCCTTTTTCTCATCCTCTTGTAACCTTTCCACTTATCTTGCAACTACTCCTTCTTCCCGTCCTTCCCTTCTTCTATTTCTCCATCTTACTTGGATCTTGATTCTGGCCATCACCAAGTAGTGGTCAGAAAGTCCACTCCCCCAACCTTTATAAGCTCTTGCATCCATTACACATCTTTGCATCCTTTCATCCACACTCACATAATCAATCATTGCCTTACTTTCATTCAGTTCTCCACCCACCCTTCTCATCACTCGCCAAGTATACCTGTGGTTCATTTTGTGCCTGAAGAGGGTATTGGCTATCACCAACCTCCTTCCGACACAAACTTCCACTAACGCACTGCCATTCTCGTCTATCTCAGCAGAAACATCCCACTCGCCAACTATTCCATCCACCTTCACATTCCCAACTTTACCATTCATATCACCAATCAAAAACACTCTCTCATTCTTTCCAAACTTTTCCATGCACACTTCCACATTTGTCCAGAACTCTTCTCTCACGATCTTGCGTTGGCACATACACGCACATAATCACCCACATCTGTATTCCAACTTTCAATCTTACCCACACAATACTTGAGCCAAGTGATCCATACCCTCTTATGTTCTTCTTCCATCTTTTACTCACAACAATACACACTCCTCTTTTTGCCCACTCATTCTCACCTACTCCTGCACATATACCCCATCCATACTCCCATTCTCTCACCTCTCCATTTAGTTTCAGTTACTCCAAATACATCCACTTTCGCACCCTCAAGCACCTGGACAATCTCTCTCTTTCACCTCATCATTCGCACCCCTTACATTCCACATCGCGATCTGTACCATGTCCTTTGTCGTCATCAAATCAGTAAAAAAATCAAAACCCATCGTTAAACCAGGGTTTGGCCATCATTAGGCGGGGTATGGTGGTATTTCTATCCCCATCGTCAGGACGGGGTATCGCATGTAAAGGTATTGTATATTGAGGTAAACCCATAACACGCGCACAAACTCTTGTAACCTTTATTACCTACAGCTTATTCAATCTCATCTGAGAAGAGAAGGGGAGCCTGAAGCTAATGAAAGCTGGCAGCTGACAGGTTGTCCAAGCACATTCGTCAGTCTACTGTACATAATTTTTATTATAGTATAAGGGTTACAATAACTATCTGACGATATGGTTGTTAAAATTTTACATACTGTATATACAGTACATATACAGTCATGTGCCACTTAACCTTATCCCGTGAAGGGAGAAGCGTAAATTTTGGCAGTGCGCGTAACTCTCGCTCAAGAGCTTTCAGACCAGTTGCTTAGATACTTTATTTCTAATGCTCGTAGAAAAGTTACTATTCATCATAGAAAGGCCACTTTGGTCTCATTTTGAAGATGAAGAGTTTTGCTTTGTTGTACATTGTCCAAAAAGACAATATATGCAAAATAAAATGCAAAAAAAGTGAGCAGAATTTAGCTGACATGTTAAGTTTTACTATCTATTGCCAGATGCCTTAATCCTGTACAGGGTGGCCACAAACAAATAGCCTCCATGTCACCCTGTCCCCTGCAATTTCACTGCCCTCCTCCCAGCTTATATCTCCCTCTCTCATACACCTCTCCATTCCATCCCATCCTCAGCCTGCCCCCCCCCCCCACAAATCACTCACAAACACTCCTTGTTAGTCTCTCACCCTCCATCCTCTCCAGATGGCCAAACCACCTCAGTGTATTTCTCCTAACGCTTTCTATAACATCCACATCCACAGTCCACACCATAATGCTCCTTCACTTCCTAATTTGTCAATCTGTCTCTCCATTTAACTCCACATGCACCTCTCAAATAACTCATTTTCACTGCTCTCACTCTTGATTTGCATCCTTCCAGCAAGGTCCAAGCTTCACTTCCATATAGAGTATCACAATACTATCGTGCAGCAACTTTATTACTTCCATGCTCACTTCCCTATTTCTTATCACTGCTTTCAAAGAACCAGCAACCTTTCTTCCTTGTTGTACCCTTTCAAGCACTTCAACCTCCAAACTTTCATCCTTACTCATCACACTACCCAAGTACTTAAATACACTCCCATTTTCCATTTCCTCATCATCCAACCTCTCTATATTCAGTGACTTCATTTCTCTCAAAGACCAAAACTTTACCCTTTGCTACGTTCACCTTTAGATTCCATTAGTACACACTCTCCCAGACTCATTCACCCAGCTTTGCAGTTCCCCATCATCGCTTAACAATACATTATCATCTGCAAACAATAATAAAGGAAGTTTCCAAATCGCTTCCCTCTCTCATTAGGGTTGCTCCAACATCCACTGCCCTGCCTTGTATCTCTTTTATAACCCCATCCACATACAGACTGGACAGCCATGGAGACAAGATACATTCCTGCTTCAATCCAACATTCAGACAGAAAAATTCACTCAGTTCATTATCCACACAGACTGCAGCCTTAGCACCCTCATACACACTCTTCTCGGCATGCAACAACTTCCCATTTACTCTACAAATATATTCTTAATATTTTCCACATGCCATGTCTATTCACTCTGTCATATGTTTTCTCCAAATCATTAAGTTTTACACTGTCCTTTAAAAAAATATTTCCCCCCAAAAAAAATATTCAAGAAGTAATAATAGTTTTTGCTTCAGTATGTAGCAGAATAAATTTCTTTTCCAATAATGTATTATTTGTTGTATTTTCTTAAACAATAATGCCGCATATATATGCAAAAAAAAAAAAAAAAGAAACATAAGTGTTCAGTGGGAGGTCAAGAAGTGTAAATCCTACCTGTAAGGAACCTCACACCACACTAAGCCAAGCAAACCAAGTGAGCACGAATGCACCAGCTGTGGCAGGCTTAGCTCCACCCACTTTTGCCCGTCATCCAACAAAAATGTCAACTCCCAAAGTCGTCATACTGACGTCAGAGGTTGATAAATGCATGACGACCCAGGTCGTCATTGGTAAGTCAAAGGGTTAATGTCCTACCACATAACGTCCGTTTACTTTAACGTTCAGGAACCCATCAAAAAAAAAAAAAAAAAAAAAAAAAAAAAAAAAAAAAAAAAAACTGAAGAATGGGATGTAGCGAGTGCAACGGCGAGCCAGCATCCCAAAACAAAGTGATTAAGCTGCCGGCCGTACAATATGCACGTACAGTATAATCCTATTCAGATACACTATAATACTGTTCATGTCTTAATATTTTTCTTTTTTACCCCTACTTACATAAAAGCTGTAAAAGGTTTACTAACAAGCAGTAAAAAGTTTACTGTACAACAATGTCGTCAACACCAGCCGCAGGCAACCGTGTCTAGTTGCATGTTTAATGCTGCTTTCAAGTCTTCTCACGTATCTTTGCATCAGATTTACATAACATTACATATTATAATCTGGGCTTTTTATATTGTAATGTGCTTTAATAGTAATATTGTACAGTACAGTACAGTACAAGTCCCATTATTCGGCATCTATGGGACCAGGATGATGCCGAGAAATTAGATTTGCCGAATAATCAAAAACCTACCCACTCAGTACCTTAAATATATTGGTGAACACTTATCACCACTTATGGTACAGTATTACAACTGTGTTTGGAGAGAGTACTGTATACTGTACAATACTGCAATCAATACAGTACTATACCTGAATCTGAAATATATACAGTATATATATTAGTGGCAACTAATATATATACTGTATATATTTCAGATTCAGACAACACTTCCTGGATGGCCGAAATGATACGGAATATTACCTACCAGCTCAGAACATCACTTGTATTGGTGAACTCATCACTACTTATATTATTACAAATATGTTTGGAGTGAGTACTGTATACAGTACTTTTTCCAAACAAAATAAAATAGTCGGAAAATTGCATAAAAAATAAAGGGATCTGAACTGGTAAGGTCTTTCTGATGAAAGTCATAAATTACATTTAGCACTCACTCTTTTGTTCGTTTTTTTTTTTTTTTTTTTTACATGTGAAAGGAGAGTACTGATGGAAACAGTAATGTATTCCATGAACCCCTTAATAACCTCCGACATTGAACAACTCTTTAAAGTATCGATGTCGAGTTAGTGAGCTATGGAAAAACTGTGAACAATTATGGGAATGGAACGAAGGTCACTGGTATGTTTACAAGACTCTATGCTACGATTCCAAGCAGTCAGGGGGCCAGTTAATCTCAGATGTTTTCGCCAATTTGGTAAATGCACCGTAACTTTATCAATTCTCCAGTCAATCATAGCGAATCATAGCATGGGTTTAGGGAGCTAAATAACACATTTCTAGGTGCGCCAGACGATTATCTTCACATCTTATAAGAAAATGGAAGAAATTAAATCCCTTTCTGAGTACGTAAAGTTCTTCCATTCTTCTGAAATCAATCTATTTTTCTTAAAGATGGGAAGATAATCGTCTGGCTTACCTAGCAATGTGTTATTTAGCTTCCTAAACCCATGCTATGATTCGCTATGAGTCACGGAAAGATTGATAAAGTTACGGTGTATTTAACAATTGGGCGAAAATATCTGAGATTAACCGACCGCCTAACTGCTTGGAATCGTAGCGTAGTCATGTAAACATACCACTGACCTTCGTTCCCTCCCCATAATTGTTCAGTTTTCTTTATAGCTCACACTAACCTAACATCACTGACATCGGTACTGTAAAAGGTTGTTCAGTGCCGGAGGTTATTAAAGGATTAATGGGATATATTACTGTTTGCATCAATGCTCTCTCTTTCACGTTAAGCACAAAAACAAACAAAAGAATGAGCACTAAATGTACGTTTAACTTTCATCAGAGAGACCTTGGCAATTCATATTCCTCCAGTTTATTTTTAAGTATTTTTCTGACTTTAGGTTAGGTTAGGTTTGGTTAAATTATAAGGTACAGTTAAACTCGGTTAGGTTAGGTTCAGTTAAACAGGACAGTCCCTTCCACCATTATGCTGAGGAATAAAAATACTAGAGCTGTCACAGACATACAGCTAAAAACAATGGGGAAACTGATTTAACAAGCAACATTTATTTATGGGTAATGCATTACAGTGTCAGTGGTTCATAGGCTACTCTATTACCGGTGTCATTTTCAGGAAGGCATCAAGAATGAAAGAATTTCAAAAATTAGCGTGGGGGCTTGGAACGTAACCCTCGCTAATTTGGTGGAGGTGGTTACTGTAGTGTATGATACTGTGCAATATTGTAATCAATGCAGTACTATACCTGAATCTGAATAAAAATATAGAAATTAGTGAACATACAGAAGTGTAATGAAACATTAGGTCTACAAGCCACAGATAACACTTCCTAGACTGCCGAGATGATTCCGGACATCTGCCGAACAATCAATGATTTTCGTAAATGGGACTATTTCTCAAAACTGCCGAAATGTTGGATCTACCGAACAATCAGCTGCCGAATAATAGGGCTTTTACTGTATATACCATACACCTGTATATATAGGCCATGTTTATTCAACTGGAGGGTTAGGTTCTATTACCACCACGAGGCTAGAGAGACCAGCTGGATGACTTTGACCATTCAGTAGGGAGACAGATGGCCATTTTTGCTCAGCTGGTGGGTTAGGGTTTTTTACCAGTGCGTCGCTCAAGAGGCCGGCTGGGTGACTTTAACCGTTTGCTGGGAAGGCGGACAGCCACTTTTGTTCAGCTGGTAGGTTCAGGTCTATTACCAGCATGCGGCCAGAAAGGCCACCCGGCCGCCCAACCGTATAAAGCGCA
Source organism: Coenobita brevimanus (assembly GCF_032717465.1). NCBI lineage: Eukaryota > Metazoa > Arthropoda > Malacostraca > Decapoda > Coenobitidae > Coenobita > Coenobita brevimanus. The sequence continues at coordinate 55,494,195 of NC_137054.1, forward strand.
TAAGTTACGGTGGTCACTCAATATCCAGATCACTTAACATTCTATTTCTCAGAATGTATCGTGGACACTAGGTGGCACAAGGCTGTATGTGTGTATATTTTTACACACACACACGTTCTCTCTCTCTCTCTGCACGGACTAATTTAAAAACTATGCCTTACAAAATCTGTTAGGTGGCCTTGATCGTATGAAATTTTCAGTTCTGCCAAATCAACATTTTCAGTTTTACTAGTCTCTTAATTTCCCTCCAGATACTCTGGCAAATTGTACATCATGACTGTGATTTGTAAAGCCCGTCCTAATAATACATGGGAATTCCAAAGAAATTTGAAATACAGTATTCCCTTAATTCTGATGAATCTGACGAATGACTGGCAGACTGGGTGAGGGTGGGAGTGGGGGAGACTGCTTGTGGGAACAGCAGCCAGTCAAGCAAGGCGGGAACCAATATGTTGCATTTGACTAGGCAGAGACATTTTTCAATTTACCAGAGACTGTTTTGCTGTCAGATCAGTTTACATTATGCTTCCTACTGTTGCATCAGTTTATGCTTCCTCCTTTTGCATCATCCAGTCATTCACTGAAAGTCTGGGAAAGATGTCAAGTTTCATTGGAATTCATATTATTGTAATGACGTACAATGTACCTTAATTTGCCTGAACATGGGGAAAAAATAAATAAATACATAAATAAATAAAGGAACTTAAAACATTGTCTCCCTACATGTCAGCAAGTGGGTTGGTGGAGGGTTAGTGCCCCTCCCCGTAAAACAAATAACTCAAAGTCAAATGGCCACCCCTTACGGGATTATGGTGTCGGGCAATAGATAGATAGATAGAAAACATTGTCCTGGTATTGATTTGGCAGAAGAAATGAAAATTTCACATGTACCTAGACCATCCAACAGACTTCATAGGGCCTGGTTTTTAAACTGCTCTCTGTCTCTGTCTGTCTGTCTGTCTCTCTCTCTCTCTCTCTCTCTCTCTCTCTCTCTCACTCTCTCTCTCCAGTAGACCCTCATTTATCCAGACATGTTCATAATCCAGACGCTGAACGTTGGCTCTATTAAACCATAATTTGAATTTACTTGCAATTATCCGGACGTAAAAGTCCCTGAGAACTTCGGCTGGAGCGCTGACATGTTCAAACATTTGGTATTGTGGCCACTGGGCTCGAACCGTGAGTGGGAAGTAGACTGTAACCCACATCAAGAACTAAAATGTCCATCTGCCCCTGTACTGAATGGTCAAAGTCGCGCGCTCGTCTGATCTCTCCCAACGAACCTCCAGCACCCAAGTAATACGACTATAATCCACAAGCAGTGTCAAAATATCTGTACGCATCCCCACCGAATGTCCAAAGTCGCAGGGCCACAGGGCTAAGTCTTTCCCAACTGCCACCACCACCGAACAAAGACCACAAGCCACAAGTACATGTTCGGTGACAGCAGCTGTCTGTCTCTCTACTGAACGTCCAATGTCGCCCGGTCGCCAAGAGATGGAAACACACACACACACACACACACACACAGAGTCCTTCCCATGATATGATTACAGTATCAGTATGGTAATCTCTGTATAAATGCATTATGATAGTACAGTCTAGTATGTGTGTACAGTATGTACTGTACAGTACATTTCCATTCTGTAAAGGTATTTGTTTCAATATCACAGACAGGCACCTCTGCCAAGCTGCCCTAGTGGGATAGAAAGGTTAGGACATGATTACATACAAAACTTTGCCAGGGTAACACATCAAGCATATTATCAAGAAAATCCAATGGTTAGTTTTGAAACGACTGGGTGAGCGTCATTCTAGGCTGAGGGTTCCCCATGGGGGAGGCGGTGGCTCAATCGGTAGAGAGTTGGCCTGCAGTCCTAACAGACCTGGGTTCAAATCCTGCTGGGGCAGGGAACAGTTTAAGGATATGAATTTCGTAAATATCAGACTTCACAGATCTACCAGAAGAATCGCCGACATGTCGAAAAAATACCCCCACTAATACCAATACATCAGTCCCGTATGAGACAGCCCTAGCATGTATTCAGTATGGACGGTGGGTGTTAGCGCCGAAGTGGTGACATGTAAAGGTGTACGGTACGTAGGAGGACTACTGCGCCTTGAAAGCAAGCTGTGAAGCATATGCCCAGAGTCAGTCACAAAAAAAAAAAAAAAAAAAAAAAAAAACGGCTGCCACGCGTATAACACACACACCACTAGCAATGAGTAAACGTACAGTAAAAGCACCCGTCTGCCTCTACATCAAACGGTGGGAGTCCCCCGGCCTCTGGGATTAGTGCAGAAACTCCTCACCACACGTGCCTGTAATGGCCCAGGCCTGGCACGCCATCATTGGCCAGTCAATACTGTTGTGGCTTCGCCAGCAACGTGGTGCCGGTGTGCTAATGCGTGGGACTGAGGTGAAGGCTGCAAGAAGTTTGCACGCCTGCACAACGGGCACGACAGGTTGTCTGAGGGATGGCTCTTTTGCTTCAAGCTTCGTCACGGAATTTCTGGCTGTAAAGCACATTGCGAGGCCTTGGATGCGTCAGCGGAGGAAGTAGACCCGTTTCACCTAAAAGTGTAGCACCTGATCAAGGACGAGGGCCTTACCCTTGGTCAAGTATATAACGCTCACGAAACTGGTCTGTTCTACCGCTCCTTGCCCACCAACACCCTGGCTGAGGAAAAGGAGAAGACTGTGCCTGGTTGGAAGTTGTCCAAACATGTCTATGTTTCATGTTGTGCCAATGCTAATGGGATGCACTCTTATAAGGTGCTGGCAAAATTTTGCACTAGGATGGTGGGAAGTTATATGAAGGTAAGTTTTACTCAAACAACATTTATTCTCATTGTGGTTTTATTTTACTCATCAATTTTCTGATTTTTATTAGTTTATCTTATGGTGTAAGATGATGCTATACCATTTATACCAATATAACCATTACGGTGGCATATTTGGCTCCCCTCCCCCCCTCCGGAAGCAGCTATCACTCATCACAGAAAGATAATAATTGATTTTCTAACCGTTTTTATTTTTTATGTTGTGTATGGATTGTTTATCATTAATATGGATATTCCTGTGTGTGTTTTGATACCTTAATATGGCATAATGACCGGAAAACACTACTAAAATTTTGAAGAGTACTGTACTATTGCGATCCCTAGTTTCTTTACCTCCCTGGCCCAAAGGAAGTCAAAGCCAGGGCTGAAGAAATGCCAGTCGAGTGGACACGGTTAGTCTAGCAGTCTGATAATGGTTCACAATGATGGAATGACCCACACTCATCAAGCCCCTCATTGTAACGGACTGCTACCAAATAACCACAGTCATGGAATATGACTGATATATTTGTAATGAAATATAAGCAAGGATGAAGCCATTTATATAATTTAATGCACTCTTAGAATGTTTCTCGGTTTCCTATGCATCATGTTCAAACTACTGTATCTGCTCCTAGATGTGCACATGTAACATTTCCCAGTTAGTCTTTGATCATCAGGAAATTCACAAATGGCGTCCCCCAAGGATCTGGTTTATCCCCTACACTCTTTATCCTATACATGCAAAACATGCCTACACCCCACACACCACAAATACACATAGCATCTCATGCAGACGACATAACACTTACATGCACACACCAAAATTCAAACAGCTGCACACATCCTACACCTTACGTTAACACACTACACGAATGATTCACCACAAACAGGCTCAAAATAGCCCCAGCCAAATCTACTGTGAACCTTCTCACAAACTGGAGAAAAAAAACACACACACACACACACACACACACACACACACACACAAAATTCCTTTGGTGTAACATACATCAATGTCATTTAAACAATACATCACAAACATTAGAAAAAAATTAACACCAAGACTCAATGCCTCGAGGTCACTTGCCCATACATTTGAACACCACAAAGAAACCACCACCCTGCAAGTTATTATGGAAGGCAAGAATGTGACAATGACAGGAGGGTAGAACCCCAAAATTATGAAGTGAAATGACATGAGTGGTTGTTTCAAAACAGAGAGATGGAAAGTGAGTGTAAGAGTGAGAGACAGAAGTGGTTGTTTTGAATGTAGAAGAGAGCAGGAGTGCAAGATGGTTTTACCAATGTACCTTGCAATATAATCAACATGAACTATAAAGTCTAAGACGACATTACCAACTACTGCATTATTTTGTATTCATTGTAAAAATGGTAGAGACTTGGCAATATGGTAGGTGAAGGGATGAGTGCAAATGATCCTGAGGTCACTACCCTCCATGGCCATATCACTGGGATATGGGAAGTGGGAAAGTCATCAAGAGAAACCTCACAGGTGTCTCTGTCAGCACTGTGAATTGATGGATTTGTCAGTGGCAAATGGAGGGCTCAGTGAGGACAATGCCTTGCAGTGGAAGACCTCGAGTTCTCACGCGTCAAGATTTCGCCTGTATAGTGGACATGGTAAACAAGCAGTCAAAGTGTTCTGCACTTTAGGTTACTCGGACTCTACAGCTTCCCTGCGATCCGTGGAAAATGAGAAGACGGATTCATGAGATCAAAAGTCACTGTTACAGGATGGCCAAGAAAAAAACTCTCTCAAGCCAATAAAGAGTGTAGACTAGGCTTTGCTTTACAGTATTTAGGAGCATATGTAGATGTTTGGAAAACAGTAATATTTACTGATGAGAAATGCTTCACGTTGGTGGAAGCAGGGGCTCAAATGTGTTGGAGACCGGTTAACAAAGGGACCCCATGAAATGAAAAACATACAGAAGGGCAAAAGTGGTTGGGTGGGCCTATCATTTTGGGGATGGATGTGGGCCAATGGACCTGAAGAACTGACAAAAATAGAAGGAAGATTTACATGGCAAAAATACTTTGACATGTTAGAAAATGTTTTATTGCCATCCGAGTGAAATATGGCAATCCCACATCATCCTATTATACTTGTTCACAACAGGAGTCCTGTTTATATGTGCACAGTGGTAATGGATTGGCTAAATCAGCACCCGGAAGTGGAAGTCCTCTATTGCCTCTAGTAGGGTTGTGATCTAAACACAATCAAGAAAACACAGGCAACTAGTGCAAGGACTGGGACATGGGTGAAGATGTGTGTTCAAGCTATAGAACATAAAGCCCTTGAGGTCTGGGAGTCTGTGAGGTACAGTCAAAATATTTGTCATAACTTAGGCCATCCCTATCAGGAAGGGTTGATGAAACTAATCAACCTCATGGTGGTTGGGCCTTGTATTGAAGTGTCTGCTTCATCTGAATGCTTGATGATGCAATTTTCTTTTATTCCATGTGAGGTAGCTTGAATACTACGAAGTAATACATTCATACATACATCTCCAATCCTGTGCTGCCCCATGAGGGGCATAGGAGACCAGGGCTAGGCAAGTTGGTTCTGACATTTAAGATGAGAGTGACCACCCTCACACATCCCCAAGTGGCATTACAGGTGCAATAAACCCCAATTACCTTTTGGATATAAACCTACACAGCCTCAATCCAAATGGAGTGCCTTAATTACCCATTAAACCACCAGGTGTCATAGTTTGGATACATGGTTACAACCCAGTGTAGTACATGCTTTCCTGGTGTACATGAAACCATTTGGCTAGTCACTTAGTACAGAGTCACCCATAAACACAAGAGGAAAGAAATACTGAAGAGTAGGGAAGCAAAGGAAGGAAGGAAGAGAGGAACGTACAGTCACCCAAGAGCAGCATTACATCGAGTGAGTAGATGGTGAGCGTCCCCATCTACGTATATTTTACATGTATATGCTGTTCCAAAGCGCCTCGGAGGGCTCAGCCAAATGGGCAGATTCACATGGCCCTGTGAAATGTGAAAGGTGCGAATGACGAGAGCAAGAGGGTGGAAGTGGCGAATGTGTTCAAGAGTGCAAGATACGCCATGATGGCACTGTGTGAAACAAAGATGAAAGGGTGTAAAGTGGAATGGGAGGGTGTGAAATGTGTAAGATCGGGCATGAATGGACGAGGACGATGCAAGGAAGGAGCTGCTTTGTTGATGAATGAAATGGGAGAAATGGAGTTCCCCCGAGCTAAGCCCTGTATTGGACTATATAGCCACGCTAGGGTTACAGGAGCAAGCTACCACTCCCGGCATGGCAGCCCGGGCGAGGCTCGAACTCGCAATCCCCCGATTAAGAGTCCAGCGCGCTACCACTGTGCTACCGCACCCCCCTTGTTGATGAATGAGGTGTGGCTGAGTGGAATGAGAGACTACATATGTGTCAGCTTGAGGTGTATGTATGTCAATTTCAAGTTTGAGAAGGTGAAAGTGACAGTGATTGTAGCATACAGGGTTTGGGATAAGCTGGATGAAGTAGTGGGAGAAATGCCCAGGAGATATAAAGTGATTGTAATGGGTGATATGAATGGAGGAGTTGGCACTGGCCCCAAGGATAACAATGGGTTGCAATGGAGTACCAAAAAATGATAATGGGAAGTGACTGAAGGATATGTGTCAGGAGAGGAGGTTGTGCATATCGTTTCGTTTTTAAAGGCTCCAACATGCTTGCATGTGTCGGCCTTGGTCACCTAATGGCGGCTCTCCACGCTGCACGATCCATTGCAGCCTCCCTGTTCAGTCCCTTAACCCTAAGGTCACACTTAATGACCTCGTCCCATGTCTTTCTCGGTCTACCCCTCATAACCCCACCCCCAATATTAACACTTCTCACCTTCCTCACCCAATTATCATCCCCCATCCTCTCCACATGTCCAAACCACCTCAATCTACCTCTCCTCATCACAACACCAATACACTCCAGTCCCATCCTACCTCTCAACTCTTCCATCGTAAACCCAGCCCCTCCAGGCCTTGGACGCAGGGACGCACTGCACATCCACCTAATCATTGTCATTTCTGTACGTCTGAGCCGGCGAATATCTTCCTCCTTCACTGCCCAGGTCTCACTGCCATACAGCATTACACTCCTAACACATGCTGCATACAAAGACCCCTTAGCACATAGGGAGAGCCCTCTCAATGTCAGGAGAGGCAAGAGCTCCCTGAACTTCTTCCAACCACTTTTCACCCTAGCCACACAGCTAGCTCCAGCCCCACCTCTAGCACACAACATGTCTCCCAAATAACAAAACTCTTCCACACACTCAAGAGATTCACCAGCAAGTTCAATCCTTTCACACCTGACAATCTCCACCTGCTCACCCCGGCACGCCGTACACATAAAATCAGCATTATCTCGCAGTCTACCTCTGATACCACTACATCTCTTATGCACCCATTTATCACACACACCGCACAAGATGGAATTACTTCCCACGCCCTTGTGGCAAACTGCACATGGCCACTATCCCTCGTCTTTGACAGTACCGCCACCAACCCTAGATATCATCACTTTTGTTTTATCTGCATTTACCCTTAAACCCTTTTGCCCCATACCAACTCTCCACTTCCTAAACCTTTCCTCCGCCTCCCTTTCATTCTCTGCAATCAACACCAAATCATCCGCATACAACAACTCCCACAGAAGTCAGTTTCTGAGGTCACGTGAAAGGGCTTCAAGTACCATGATAAACAACATGGGACTCAAGACTGACCCCTGATGCACAACAACATTCACGGAAAACTCATCACTCAAATCTCCATTCACTCTTACCTGGGTGTGAGCACCCACATACATGGCCATAACCACCCTAACCAGCCACTCCTCCAAGCCAAGCTTTCTCATTGCCCACTTCACCACCTCTCTAGGGACTCTGTCAAAGGCCTTTTCCAAATCAACAAAAACAAAATAAAGATCCCTTCTCCTACCAATATACTTTTCCTGAAGCTGTCGAACAATGAATATGACATCAGTGGTCCCCCTACCTGGCATAAACCCAAACTGCATCTCATCAATATTCACTCTTTCTCTAATCATACCTTCTAAAACTCTCTCCATTACCTTCATTATCTGCTCTAAAAGCTTTATACCTCTATAATTTCCTCTTTCCAAGGCATCACCCTTCTCTTTATACACATTTACAATTACACTCTTCAGCCAATCATCTGGGACAACACACTCATAAATAATCCTATTTATCAGGTCAGTGACTAAACTCACCCCTATATCGCCTGAGGCCTTCAACATTTCGGCAGTCAACCCAGACACACCTGCTGCCTTCCCCACCCTCATCCTGCCTATTGCCTCACTCACAGTAGCAGTATCAATCAAAGGCCAAGGGCCAGACACTGGATCTGCTGGCTCCAAACCTTCCCTGTCCCAGTCAAACTCCTCATTCAACAACCGGTTATAATGCTCTCTCCATGCATCTTTAATATCCTCACTGTTCACAACTACCCTTCCTTCATCATTCTTCACACACTGCTCACCTATGATATCCCGATTATTGCTCTTCACCTGACCTGCCACCCTAAATATATTTTTCCTTTCCCCATGATTTAGGTTATCAAGTAATTGTCTCTGTGACTCAGACTTTGCCCTGTATACCTCTCTTCTAGCCCTACACTTAGCAGCCAAATATTCCTCTTTACTACCACCCTTCTTCCATTGCCAGAAAAGCCTTCTTTTCTCCTTAATTGCAGCTTCTACACCCTCATCCCACCAACAAGTTACTTTATGTCTTGGTGGTCCTCTTGTCCAGCAGCATGTTACATCAGTAACTCTCAAGAAATTGTTCTTGAGGGCTCTGTACTGTTCAGCCACCACTCTCCTCAACTCACTATAGAAGGCATCCCTTGCTACTTGGTTTTTCAGCTTCCATATTTTCCTCCTAGGTACATAAGTCCTCTTTTTCATCACTTGTTCTTTAAGCACCATATCACAAATCAATAGTTTGTGCTGCTGCACACACTCACTTCCTATAACTTTAACATCCCTCACTAACCACCTATCGGCCCTCCTAACCAGAAAATAATCTATCTGACAGCTATTTCCCCCAGACTCATATGTAATTAACCTACTGTCTCTTTTCCTAAAATATGTGTTGCACACAATCATGTCCATTGCCTCCCCAAACTCGAGTATCCTTTCCCCTTCTGCATTCCTTAGACCATACGCACATCCCCCATGCACTCCTTCATAACCTTGTGCTGCTTCACCTACATGACCATTTAAGTCCCCTCCCAAAATCACTATCTCATCCACCTACTACACGTATTAAATCATCCCAAAATCTATCTTTCTCTGATTCATCCAATCCTGCCTGTGGAGCATATGCCGATATAATCGCAGCTATCTTTCTTCCCAACAGAATTTTCACTACCAATATCCTATCACTTACTCTCAAAACATTCATAACATATTCCACCCATTTCTCCGCAACCATCACACCAACACCTCCATATCCGTCTGTCCCCCCCTGCCAAAACAACTTATAGCAACAGTCCTTCCCAACAATCTTTCTGGCTGATCCACCCCTGTACCGGACTTCCTACAAACACGCCACATCCACCCACCTCCTACTGAATGCCTCAATGACTTCCCCTGCTATTCCCCTCAAACTTCCCACATTCCATGAACCCACCCTCATCCCCATGGGTGATTTACTGTCCTCAGGCTTGCTTTGAAACTTATTTTGTTTTGTCATCTTCAGTATTAATAAAGGGGGACAGACACAGCACAGGTCCCACTCACTGCACAGTCCCAGGTCCAGGCAATGGATCTGGGACCCCTAGCCCACCAGCTTACCAGTGGCTTTGGTAGTGGCCTCGGGGCACCCTGCCAGGACAGCTGCAGGGACACCCTCCAAGCACGTCTTGGCACTGCAACTATCCCGCCATTATACACCCACTGATAGGGCAGCCTCCTGGGGCGCTACTCCCAGGTTCAGGCCCCTCTCTATTGGACGGAAGTGGCAGCCTGGGAACCTCAATGCCCTGTACCCTCTAGCACAGGCCCAAGCCCCATCTTGCCCTGGACCCACGATCTATGCCGGCGGAACCCCCGCCACGCCTCCCCCCAGAAGTCCGCCACTAGGTAGTGGGGGCAAAGTTTTCTGGCCGCATGCCCTTGCTGGCGCCAACCCCTGTAACGTAGTGGGTTACGTTGTGTGAAATGTAAAGTGCATGTGGTGTAGTGCATAGATAGTTAGAGGAAATGTTTGGGAGAGTATGCTGGTCTACTCTCCATGTTACTGTCACACTGAAAAGGTCAGCAAAGGGGGATGGTTAGATAGCTAGTGAAACAGGAGCTCCAGCTCTCCCTATCACCAGCATTCCCATTCCCCTCGGGAGTACTACCCTGTTCGGCCCGTATATATATATATATATATATATATATATATATATATACAGTTAAACCTCGATATAATGGACTTCAGTAGACCGGAATTCCCTTTTATTGGACTTGAGGGACTACCGGACTCAGTTCCTATATATCGGATAAAAGTTCGATAAAGTATAC